>NW_009185737.1:124225-172059 GCF_000690835.1 Fulmarus glacialis | reverse complement strand
AGCCCTGCTGTCTGGAAGAGGGCGAAACCCCTGCCTGCCGATGGGAAGTGGTGAATGAATTCCTTGTTTTGCTTTGCTTGCGTGTGCAGCTTTTGCTTTCCCTATTAAATGGTCTTTATCTCAACCCACGAGTTTTCTCACTTTTACCCTTCTGATTCTCTCCCCGATCCCACTGGGGGGGAGTGAGCGAGTGGCTGTGTGGGGCTTAGTTGCCGGCTGGAGTTAAACCACGACAAGGGCTTAATTTTATCTTGCACAAGCCAGAGTCTTATTGAAGAGGAGCAGAAGTGTATTTATACAACTCTAAGCCATGCAAAACCTTAGGGGTCAGCCCATTGGGCAACTGCTAGATTTCAGTCTCTCCAAGTCTTTTCCTGTTGTCTCACAGGTGGCAAAAATTCTCCCAAATGGCACAGACTCACATGGCGACATTCTGATAATACGGCACAGAAAGTCTCTCCCTCTTTCCCCCTCCTTCTCTGCCCTGGCCCCTCTGACCAGGCACTGCAGAAAAGAGGAAAGGAGAGGCCAGTCTTGCTATTTTGACAATTACTGTGGTGCATTAATCCAAAGCGCAGCCACGGTCAGGTGACCTTGCCTGTCCCTGAACTAGCCATGACTGTTCCCCAGGACACACACCTTCATCCTTGCTCTGCAGGTCTTCAAGATCCAGCAATAAATCAGGCTTTTCAGCCAATTTCCTGCCAAATCCTGCTTAAATGTAACCATCCAACCATCACAGAATTGGTTTTTTTGAGTAGGTGCCAGACAATATAACTGCGTTTACTCAGTGTATTACAGGATCTTCAGCCCAGACTAACACTGAAAAGGAAGGAGGAGAAAATGAAAAGGTGGAGAACTGCTGCTGCCAAAGATGATGTGGAAGAGGTGGGACAGAGACAGCTACTTAAGGAGCAGACCAGAAAAAATGTGTTTTCATGAAGCAGTCCACAATTACAATGGCACTGTGCAGCCCACCCTGTATTTAACTGAAGCAATACTGCTCTCAGACTGCTGGGCAGGGACAGATCCTTCCTGCTTTTCAGCTATGTGTATGAAACTAAAAACAGAAAGCATCTGTAACCTTCTATCTGAAATACTGAACGGTGCTGGCTTTTCACTCTTCAGCTGTGGGGAAGGGAAGACGCTGGCATTGAGCGGAGGGGATGTTTGCCACTGCGATGCCATGTTGTGCTTTGCTGCCCTGCTGGCCTGTGCTGCCTGTGAGCCTATGTCCCTTATCAGGCAGCAGCAATGCTCCCTGTCCTTGCTGTGTCGGAAGGGAACAAGCCCAAATCTCCCCTCTGGAAGCCCCCCATGGAGCTGCAGGGCCATGCAGATGGCTCGCGGAGAGAAAGGAATCACTGCGAAAACAGGGAGATGCCTTAGCAGCACGGCAGCAGCAGCCAGTGCGCGACTCCAGGTCTACGCTGTCGCAAAAGAAATCTGAATTTAACCTCGTATTTCTCAAGAAGATGGTTGACTTAGACTCTGGAGAGAGGGAGGCACTTTTCATTTGCAGGTTTTATTTCAAGTCAAGAGGGAGTATTAGCAGTGAGATGCAAACACAAGGTATATAACTTGCAGCATGTAACAGAGCCAAGCGGTCACTTAAAAATACGAAAGTATGAACTTAGAGAACGCTTCCCTCACTGGTGACCTTAAATCATACCTGTCAGAGACGATCATCAAGGATCACTTGCAAGAAATTTGCTGCTGCTTGTGGTGTTTTCTACCCAGACACTTCCTCTGCCAACACAAACAATCCGACGCTGCATGTAACTGTTAAAGGTTTGGGGAACACAGGCAAAGGAAGAATGAAATAAGAAAAAGAGCTTTGAAAAAGTCTTACCTTGTGTCCATTGTGTTGCAACTTCTCTGCCACCAGAAACCTGACAATCGCCTCCCATCTGCCCAGGGTCTGGGGATCCCACGCGGTCACCATCAGGATCAGCTGCTTCGAGGGCATTTGCACCTGGTGGGCAGCATACATGGTCCCATCCACTCTCACCTTGAAGTCCAGGCTGTTGGTTTCATACTGAACTCCCTTGTTACCGGCACAGTTATTAAATTTTACTAGAACAGAGAGCAAGAGATGGAAGAAACGTGTGAGATTGGCGTGATAAGGAAAGCAATCAAATACAAGTTTCAGACATTTAATTTTCACTGATGTCTTCTATATCTCTAATAACCATCAAGGAAATGATTTAACTGTTTCTTCGACCTTTCAGGAGTGCTCTTGTGCTTTATCTCCGTTCCCCAGGGAAGAAGTTGTAAGCCATTTTTAAAGTATTTGATACAGTTTCATTAGATCTCAAACACAGCTGTTCCCCATTTCTACAAGTGGATTTCTCCCTTGTCGCCATTATCTTTTAAATTTGACTGGAGTCTATTACCCACACTGTGGGTATTTTTTTGCACGAAATGTTCTCCATTTCCCTAACCCTTCAATAACCTACTTACCAGATAGGCTATTTGCACATTCTTAACTGAAATTCAAAAGCCCATAACAATTCCGTTATCAGAAATATAAAACCAAAAAACTTAAACAAAGAAGAAAAATTAAAACCATTCTGCAGATCACATCCACTGCTGGAACTGGACCCCCCCAGCCAGAGCTGCAATCCCACCCTGGCGGACCCCTCCACACGTTACAGCTACTGCAAAAAAGAATTGTAAAACTTCGCTTCGCAAACCACAACTTGTCATTTAAAAGCTGACACTGTTAGATCAAAGCTCCCCAGTTGCTGATATTTTTATTTTCGGCTTTTTTTCGGTCAAATTCTTTTACAGTCTAGTTGAAAACTATTTTTATTGGCATTATGAAACATGTCACATACATTAGGCTGGAAAAAACCCAAACTATTATATGACAAAAGTGACAAATCTGATAGAAATTGAACCTGCAGCTAATCACATAGGAAACAAAACACTTTCTGCCATTCGAGTAATCCACGGGGTGGAACACACATGTGGTGAAGGAAAACATATTGTCCCCGTAAAAACATCTCAAGTGAGTGAGAATGGATATACAGCTTTCTACTAGGATCGTTACAGGGGTTCTCACGCTGCGGCTTCCGAGTGCTTCGCAGCGATGCTCC
Source organism: Fulmarus glacialis (assembly GCF_000690835.1). Taxonomy (NCBI): domain Eukaryota; kingdom Metazoa; phylum Chordata; class Aves; order Procellariiformes; family Procellariidae; genus Fulmarus; species Fulmarus glacialis. The sequence continues at coordinate 168,958 of NW_009185737.1, read as the reverse complement.
TAGCCTGCCACGAGGTAAGGAAAACCTGTTAGCCCAAGTCTCATGCAGCTTCAGCAGGCACTTAATTTTTGCACAAGAAAAGCTAGGTCAGGTGAATCTTACCTAGACTGGCTGTGGTGGGAGGAAAAGGGATACAATGGCAATTCAGGCGAGAGGAGCTCCTGGGCCAGTTTTACCCCAACCATCCCCTTCCCCCGATACCATAGCTGACTGCTTTTGCAGTGCTGCTTTGAGCTGAATCAGGGACTAATCTGGATTTAAATAAAAATATCTGAGGCATGGCACAGGCGAAAGAAAAAAGCAGCCAGGAAACTGCTCAACCAGTCCTGCTGCCAAAGCCCCCGGTTCCATCACAGTATGGAGAAATGAGGAGCAGACTGTAGTGGAGGAAGGGAAAATCCATCCCCTCCTTCACCAAACTGCACCTCTCAATAACTGGGGTGCTGTGATCATGTCGTAACCATACATCTCACAAAGGCTTTCTATGCTACTTATTTATTTAGACCACATTCGTACATTTTTATATGTGTGTGTTGGGAACTGTTACCTAATGCTGCAGTAATTATTGGGCACAAACAGCAAATGTCACACACTGATTTACAAAAAAGAAGATGGATAAAGTTATCTAGTATATAAAAAACCTGTGGGTAATATTTTAAGCAATTTCACTGTCATAGACTACATCATTAAAATATTGTTTAATCTGGAATCCAGGGAAAACAAAAGTCCCTCCGTTTTGTTTCAGAAAGCGGGGGTTTGCCCATCTTTACTTTTCACTGTAACTCAGACTGCAGCAAATAACCTCCATGCCTACCTCATCTGAAATGCTTTAGGCAAGACATTTGACCAGTTATCTCTCTTTCTATCTCCAGAAGCAGAACAAATGTTTTTCAATGTAACAGGAAGTAGCACCTCCTGCATTACTCAAAGTTTAAATGAAACTTTGGTCACAATTTTTTAAGGGACAGTCTATTACTTAATTGCTACTTTCACCACAGTTTGAAGCTCTTGGCACCCTTGCTTTCAGTCACTGAGAGTCAGAGCACAGGGCAGATATTCAGCAGTCTGGAGGAGGGGATCTCTGTCTTACAAAGGTGAGACTTCCATCCAGTTAAATAAAGAAGAAAGCCTACAGGATTGAGTCTTCTGTAACTTCCAGAAAAGCTAGGAATTACCTCAAACTTCAAAGCTCAGGTGTACAAGTTGGAAGCTAAACTTCAAAAAAATACCTGACTGTGTTGAGGCTTCAAACTTCAGTATCGTCAGAGCTGGAGCTCAGGCCCTTCTCGAGGTGCCATGCAGCGCACAGGCCATCCCACCCAAACCCAGCCAGTGGTGAGGGCTACCAGTCCACACTAGCAAGCCAGTACTTTGGCCTTGAGGTCAACTGGCACACAATAGCTCGCCTCCTGAAGGCCAAAATTTCTTATCCCCCCAAAAGAGGTTTCACTTCTTAATGGCCTGCTGGGGACAACGCGTGGTCAACACTAACTCCAAAACTCTGCAGTGCTACCATCAATCTGACCATATGGGCAATCCCAGGTCAGTTCTCAGACCCATGCCAGGCCCTGCTCGCTTTAACAGTAAAGACACAGTTTTTAGATTTCATGAATTCATGAAAGCACTGAATGAGGTTAAACTCACACACGGTTTGGTGGCACCTACAAGAACCAATGCTGCAGACCCAGAGAAACTGGGATGGCCTCAGAGACCCGCGAGGCGGCTGGTGCTGCCAGGGGAGATCCCCCGCACCCCTGGGGACCACCCTGCTGCCGAGATCTTCTTCATCTTTCAGGAATTTCTGCAAATCTCCGCCGCATTCACAGCTATAATAAATACGTGTGAACACTTCGAGTGCTTCACTGCTAATATGTTACTTATTTTCAGCTCCATGCCATCAGCATTGTTAGAAACGAGGTACATCAGTTGGTGTATTATTGCGCTCTTCTGCTATATAATGGCAATGCAAAAAGTGAGTTCCATCTCTAGCTCCTGAAGTACCCACATATCATATACAAAAAGACATATGAAGAAGAGAGAAAGAAGTGATAATGACTGCACATTAAAAACAATTCAGAGCTTACTTTGATTTTATTGAGATTAAATGAAAGCCCTACAGTGTACTAGTAGTCTGAGAGAAAAAAAAAAATCCCTTCCTATACGTGTATGTAGTGATTTCAGTATTCAAAGTACTTAAACATCTGCTTAAGACACAGCGCATGGCTCCAATATGCTGCTCTGGTGTCATATGTCACTGTGTCGACTTTTATGCTCCATTATCTAAAAATGGCTACCTCTTAGACAAAGTCCCTCTGTGACTCGCTAATTACTTCCATTAGTTTAAAACAAACTTGACTAGAGACAGAAAATCCTGAGAGAAATTAAGTCTAATTTTTTAAACAAGCAACGTCTCTGCTCCACATCGCTCTTCTCAGGTAGCACAGGTAGATGAATGCTCAGCAATGAATTAACACAGCCAGCTCCTCTGGCTGAAGAGTCCTTAGGAGTTGCTAACACAAAAAGGCCTCCAGGACATATGGATTCCATAATGTTCAGTCACTACAAGGGACTGCACCTTGCACAGCTGCCCGAACAGCAGCAAAGAGGCCATGGCTCACGCAAGTGGCTTTGCAGAAGATTTCAGCCACACAGGGGAGACAATTCAGAAACTCATCAGAGCCTGAATATTAGGGATCACCATGTTCAGCTGCTGTCAGGCATCGCTGTTGCAATTGCTCTAGGCACCGTTTGTACACAGCGTAGAAAACACATCTGCAACACCGTATAGACAAACTGCTCGCATTTTCACCACAAGGACTCTCATTAGAAATCCTGTGCTCACCCTCCTTGCTGCCCTGTGAAAATGATTCCTTGGGATGTTACATGACTACTGAGATGCACTGTTATATATATATACACGCACGCATACATCATATATACATCATTATATTTTTTCCAAATATATGTGTATAGGTTTGGAAAAAAAATCAAACTATTGTTCTATAATAAATACCATAGCTCAGGAAAGGAGATCTTGTCTGTATTTTCGAATTCCGCCTCTTACCTCTACTCTTTGCTCTCATGGAAACAGAAATTAAAATTTCATCCAATGGCAGAAAACTTCTGCTTTTTTTTTCTTTTTCTCCTTTAGAAAGCTCTAAGTCTATGTAATTTGCAGTTGATGCAGCTCTTGACTTTAAAATAATTTAATAAATAAACAAACAAACATTGGCTCTGTTTACTAGACTCAGATCTCTCTGTGGACACAAATCCATCTTTCTTTGACCAGTTTTAAGTCTAAAGAACACTGCATGAATTTAACATTCAAAAGCTGCAGCATCAGTAATTAGGATTTCAGATAAACAGTAGAGCCACACATCTATCATTTTTACAGGATGGTAAAAAAATAAAACTTTTTTTAATATACTCTGGAAAAATGTTCAGTGATGCTTATCGAAAGCTTATGCTGAAAACAGCATCAAATGCCTGATGAAAAGAAAACCAAGAAGGCACCCTCATTAGCAGGCTTTTAGGTTTAACCCTTTACCCTCATCATTTTTAATTGCTTCTCTATGAAAGGAGGAACTACGACAATTTGATATGCTGAAGTAGATATTGAGTGATGGGCAGAGAAGCTGCAGGAGTCTGCAGCAAACTGCTGGGCATCTGAGAAAAAAAAATAGTACATTTCTTCAAAAAAGACACAGGGTGAAAAAAAATTCAACAAGTTTTGCATTGTTCCCTTTTATTATTTAGCTTGTTAAGCTAGCTGGACAGAGTCAAATGATCAAGCGAGGATCTTGAAAGATGTACGAATACACTGAACTTCCTTGCCCCCCAAATGTCTGAGAAATATATTGAATTTAATAGGACTATAAATGGTATAAACCAAAGAATCCACTTTAAGCCTTATCCTTCTGGATTCTCCTTTAACTTCTCCTAGTCTGTTAAAAAGTGCTCCCTCTGGCACGCTGCACAGGGCTGGAAGAGCAGGAGGGATAATATTTATTAGGACATACTCCCTGGTGGGACATCATCCCACACTTCAGGATGTGGGTCCCTTCAGGACTGTTTTTCACCGTGGTTTTGAGGATTACCACTGCGAAGATGTTTCTTTCCTGATGAACTTCAAAGCAGCAAAGACACACCACTATTTACAGCAGGATCCTGTCTGCTTTTCAAGTTGGGCCCCTTGAACAGCTCCCTTTCCACCTGGCGTGACTGTGATAAACCTAAGCCTCCAAATCCACCCCTCGCACCACTTCTGCGAACACCATTAAGATGAGGATGGCTTAACTGTAAGCTTTGGAAATTTCAGATGTTTAGGTAACCTGCAGAGTCCTGAGCATGTACAGAAATGTCCCTTTTGTGTGATCTTTGGCAAATCACTTGTATTCCTGCCCTGGCACTTCTAGCCCAATGCTCCCATATGTCTGCACTCATCCATCTTCTTGGGCTTCTGCAGGGCGGGTGGCAGGCCTGGCCAGCATTCCCCTGCATGTCACCACATCTGAAATTAAAAAAAAACCCAGCTTCCCAGTGGATAGGAATCTGTTGTCTAAGAACAGGCATGAAACCATTCAGTTAACCAAAAAAATGTATGTATTCCCGGGCACCCTGCGAGTCCATTACATTCTCGCAAACTGATTTCTCCATTAAGCGCTAGTGTGAAACAGAGCGCGCTGTGCCTCATTGGAAAGCTCCATTTATTTGAGAAAGTAAGTACGTAGTATAAACTTCTACGTGGCCACATTTTCGAGGCATCTTTCTTTATGTTCACGTAATACTGTGAGAAAACTGTTTTACAGCAGTGGGAACAAACTGCAGTCAAGTGAATTCCCCACGGCCACACTGGAAATCCCCAGCAAAGCTGGGAACTGAATCCTGAAGTTCAGGCTCCCTGTTTCCATCGAACTGCCGGATCCCACTCTCTCCATCACCCACATATAGGTTAACCAAATACAATATAAAAATTTTAAATGGGAAAATGGACTTTTACAGGCACTTCAAAAAGCAAATAGGGGCAGATTCTCAGTCCTACAAACCACTGGCGTATTTCCAAATTAGCACTGGGTTAAAAAATTAAGAAATGTCACGCAACTTATTATTGCAATTGTTTTGTAAAATGGAGTCCTATGAACAAATGTAAATACGTGGTGGAGTTCTGGGACTAAAATATCTTGTCTACAAAAGGCTAATGCTGAAAGGAAGGCAAGAGGATTTTGTTTCTCTTGTGCTAAAAGGATGAATGTATTCAGGTACAACAGGCTTTTCGACCACTCTGGAAGAACCTGGAGATGTTGCTGTTTCAGTGTTTCATGGAAACAAAAAACGACTTGAGGCAGTCCACTTACATGCAATGCTACATATAAGTCTTCCTGCTTACAGTGAATCCCATACTCTCATACAATATACAATCAGATTTGCTTCTCGCAGTTAACAAAATACTCAGAGCCTTCCTCCTTCTGTACAAGAAAAACAAAGCATAAATAGGAAAAAATCATGGCTGTAAAACCTGACAGAAACAATGTACAATTTTCATCCTCCTATTACTAATTTTATAGGTTACATTTTCAACCATGTCCCCATAAAAAATATTACGCTAATAAACTCTTAGTGTCTTTATTTAATATTTATAGCGCTGTGGGAGAACCAAACTCTACTGGTAAAAGGTAAAAACAGCAATTCAAACAGCTACTTCAGAGTCTAATAAACATATCCCTAGTGATCAAGTTTAAGAGTATACTTAAGAGTTTAAGAAAATGCTTTGATACAGAAAACTGTTGGAGATAAATGGACGTATGTTCGTTGGTATATGAATGTATATAAAAATGTGCATGCCCACACCCTCAGCTTCACAAAGCCTTGATTATTCATTAAGTGTTCTCAGAGTAAAAAACAAAAATAATGAATGAGTTAGGAGAATTTAAGAACTGCCCCACAGTCTATCATCTGCTGAAAATATTTAGCATGATTTAGCATGTTCTTAATGTTATTTTCTTGCAATTAATGGTACAGAAATCTGCTACAATTTTACCAATTTTTCCATATCTCAGGTCAATGTGAAACATTACATCCAATTTTCCAGTGCATTATTTATGATCTCTGAGCTATGACTGCTAATATTTGCCTTACCAGAATAATAATAAATTACCATAACAATTTACCATATGTAATTACGTTAAACAAAATCTTTCTCTATTTATCTTCTTGTAATCTTCAGTTACAGTGAATCCTCCTATATGGCATATGCAATAATGCAACATTCACGATATTCCTAACCTATTATATGCTTGTTAGAAATGACTCCATGTGCGAGTCAACTGATGACACCTCTGAATCAGCAAAAGAGTTGCAATTTATCTCCAGCAGCAAGTAAGACAGATTTCAAATGGCACATAAAAGTATTTTACATTTAAAAGTACATTTTGAATTTCCCCACTTTAAATTCCAAAGCTCAACTCCCTCCGTGATCAAATTATCCACGCAAGTTTCGGGCACACACTATTAAATTCCTAACTACCTCATGTTCATTTGCAGGCTGGTTTGCTTTCACAAAGCCAGGACTGCCTCCAGTAGGTTTTACAGGGAAAACTGCAAGTCTTGTTCACGCACAAGTCATTTATTAAAAAATATAAAATATTTCTGTGGGCAGAACTACATGGAAAAGTCATCTTTTCATTTCCAGAGCCACCTAAATGCTTTCAACACCTTTTCCAGCTTTATATTCACTTTTAACAGCTCTTGCTTATGCAGGGTTTCTGTATCCATGGCCAGATGAAAAGAAAAGGAACAATACCAACACACTGAAATCGGGAACCTTTAGAAACTCATTCTGCCACCTGTACAGTCAGCCAGTAGCAATGAGGAGTTGAGAGTACATTAAAAAAAGATCTAAATCCCATTCAAACAAAACAAAACCAGCCCTACAGTAAACAAAACCCAATTCCCAGATACTGCCTGCCTCCTTCATATTCCCACCAGTGCTATTTTTCATTTATTGGAAGCCAATCCAACTAAAATACATGTTTTTAAGGAAATAAAAAAAAGAAAGAAGTATATTTCACTTTTGGTATTGGAATTGGAGGGGAGTACAGACCCCTGGAGAGAAGGACTGTAGAACATGATAGAAAAGATGAATCACTCTGGCAGCAGCCAGCCAGCCGTTAATTTTCAGCAAGCCAGGAGTTGGTCCAATTAAACCAGGCTCCTTTCTCTACATTAACATGCTTTACTCAGTTTTTTCCCAAAGCTAAAACATCAGCTCAAGACCCCAAAGGCTTTTCTATTTAGGATCAATCAGTCTACCTTGCTGCACTGTAAAACATACACTGTCAGCTCTGAGGCTAGCTCAAAAAAGAGCAACAGTGGAAAAATTTGATAAATTGACATGTTCTGGCAGTTAGTAGAGGGATTCTTCCTACACTGTCACTTATTTTTATCTGATTAGAAACAAGCATCAGTAAAGGGAATATTCCCCTCTATTCTCTTCCCAGTATTTAGCATTGGGCTAAAGGAGTCATCTTTTCATCCCCAATTTTCTAAATCCAAGCCAGAAGCTTCCTACCACAAAGGCAGAGAGATACTATCCATATTTCAAAGGGCAGTGAGTTTGAATTGGATTTGCATGATGTGGAACTCACATTCAAGCCTCTTCTGCAGCACAGGAACATGAACCTGCATCTATTAGCGCCCCATGATAAAGACGTTATTCACTGCTTTCCACATTTTTATGCTCAGGGCTTTACCGTGGGTGTGCAACCTCACCTCTGGGTTTCCAGCACCTGCTTTGGCAATGATTTCTTTATTCGGGATTTCATTGCCCATTGGAGATCCTGTCACTCTCCCTCTACCCTGCTGAGACGTTTCAGAAATTATAAACTAATAAATGAGCCAGGGACTGATGCCAGAGACCGGTAAGAAGGACACTTACATGGTCTGAAGTCCCGTGCAAAGCAGCACCCTGAGCTGGGATAACTCAGAGGATTACCCCCTCCTTCGGTGAATGCCATAGTAACTATGCTGTTGGCCTCTGTTCTTGTTCTCAATAGACATCTTTATCCTTGGATAAAAAATCTTTCACAGTAGTTTCATTATGACAGTCCTCCTCTGTTCTTAACAGTAAGGTGGACTGAAAGCCACTGGGATGTGCAGCTGATGTTTCAGCTTCGGATTAAAAGGCTAATAAAGAGAAGCCTGGTTTGAGTTATCTTGCAAATACCAACTGCACCACACCTCTTGGCAAATGCTGAGTTTTTACAGGCAATCATTTTTGTTATTTGCTCTTCTTTAAATTCCATGCATCTGTAGGATAGTACTGAGATTCACTATGGCACTAATGAGATCATTTTGCAATTAAAGGCTAAGTAGAAACAAACCTCTCACCACTCTACAGGAAAGTTTGGGTTCTGTGATTAAGCAGCAGTAAATAAACCTGTTTCACTCTTGGTCCTGGTGTACAGGCTTTCTATGATTAACTCTCCAAACAAGATGGACTGATTGACCCCATGGATTAATCAATGAGTTTCTCAGCTTCAGAGCAAAGTGCAAGTTGTGGGAGTTACCTGCAGTAGGATGTGTTTTAATTATTATTACTACAGCACACAGTAAATAAATCCCAGGGCACTTTATTTGGAGGTTTTACCCTTAGCGCTAATGATTTTCACAACGCTCTCATGTTTGTCAAACTACCTACATGGGAAAAGATTTTAAACATCACTACGCATTTCTTGAGGAAAAACTACAGATTTTATGGTAGCTTAATGTGATAATTATAAAGGGAGGAGCCTATATAATTGTAGAGCAAGCTCTATGTTACAACAGTGGCTCGCCCATCTTACCTGGGAGATGCTATGGGGTGGCTGGGGCTGTATTTGAGAGAAACCCCAGGTTTGCTGCACCGAGCACCTTCTCCCCAGCACTCCTGGACAGAGCGGAGAGCCCGGCCCTGCTGGTACCAGGAACGTCCCTACATTCGGAGCAGTGGTGGGAAGCAGGCAAGCACACACAACTCCTGCACAACCGCAGCCATCCCTGCCAGCTCCCACTCGCCTCGGCGACCTGGCGGCCCTGGGGGTTTTTCCTCTCTGTCACAGATCTCTTTTCAACTTGCCAGATCTGTACTTGAAAGACACGGGGAGCTGCAGGAAGATTTTAGGGAGAAAAAACCATGTGAACACAGGCCATTTGCAGCCTAGGAAAAGAAGTTGAAAGAGATGCTCCAACCATAGCTGTGTCAGATAGCCTCAGGCTCCTCTCTCCTCACACTCTTCAAAACAAACAAACTCTCAACACCTAGAAACAGAGGCTGCACATGTCAGGGGAAAAAAACAATCAGACACCCCAGTAAAGACACTGAACTCCTCATGGACTTGACTTGCGTGTAAACACTGACAACTTTGGGCTTGACTGCTCTCGTCTTCCTTAGCCTGGCTCAGGAGCAAACATGCACTGATCCAGGGAGTCAATGCAGTAAGTGAAGAGATGTTTCAGGCAAGAATATTAGAAATGGAAAATTTTGTTATCTGTAAGAATCAAGGCAGGGTAGCTATATTAAACCTGCAGCTGCTGTGCACCTCTGCTCGTCTGCCTGCACAAAAAGCAGCTGCAGTCCTTACCTTCAGCTGTAGCCTACAAAAGTCGTCAGGTTTCAAGAGAAATTAATATTATGTGGAATAAAAAACTGTTTGGTATCTGGTGGGCGCAACTGCTTTGACATTTAGACAAATTCAGAGAGCTTTATTTACAGATGGAGGCTCTGGCACTTGGTCAGAGAGAGCAGGAGAAGAAAAAGTGGCCTCGATGACAAAGCTGCACTTGAGCAGGTAATAAATATTGGGCAAGTTGAGAGATGGCAGGGCGGCTGCATTGCTGCAGAGAGTCATAGCGTCCTGCCCCAGGGCCGGACACCAGTGTACACTGAATTCATGGGAAATTCACCCATGGAGCAAGCAATTAATTGGAAAAGCAAACCCACAATAAAACACAGCTCCACGCTCTCTGGTGTTGGTCATCACTGAATAAAAATGAACCTCCTGGCCTCTGCAGCCACCCTTGAACAGGCCATGTTCTGACAACTGCACCCCTGCAGCCGTGGTGCTCGGCTGCTGATGCTTCCAATGGAGACACAGGAATGAGGTTTACTGTAATTTTCCTCTTCCTCCTTCACGTTTACCCCCTCGGCCCCTTCTTACTACAGTGGTTTCCAACAGAAAGGTAGCACTCCCCTTGCCTGAAGAATGACCTCAGGATTCAACTATCAACCTTAAATTTAACAGAATGCTTTTGGCAGGGCTCAGTACCATCAATTAAAACAGAGAAAGACTAAAGCCAGTAAATTAGAGAACGTGACAAATGCAGCACAAAGCACCGACGATCCCAGAAGGTATCAAATTTAGTGTTAAAGTAAAGAAACAATAGGGAAGTCCAAGACATTTCAGAGTGTAGTGAATCAAATTAAATTGCCTGAAATTCCACATGGAATACATTTGACAAATTTCTTTCCCCCTCTTCAGCTTTCTGTTTGAGATGAACTGTCGTCTGGCAGCTTCAAACGTCTGGCACAGCTTCAGCTTCAGTTTGCTGGGGCTGAATCCAAACACGAACCTGAACTTTACCAGTTCTGCTCTTTTTGTAAACATACTTGCTGTGGCTGCCAAATGCTTTCCAAAAGCACACAAAACCCAGAATCCAAAAGGAAAATATTGTCTTGCTGCAATAAAATTTGCATTTTACCACCGATGGGTAGCATCCCGTGTGCAGAGCTGTCGGTCAGTCAGAGCCCACCTTGCCCTCTTTCCCCACACATTTTGAGAGGGGACTGGAGAGCAGGGAGGTCCCACGGGAGGAACGCGTCTCCCACGCACCCGCTACGAGTCCATCCCACGGCGCCGCAGCCCCGGCAGTGCCGGTGCCGCTTCTTCCCCCAGGGCTGCGTGGGCAGCTAATAATACAACAATTAGCAGTAGGATTCCTCAGACGTGCTGGATAAGAGAAGCAGTAAAATGTCATTATACACATGTCACTGATAGCAAAGACCAGTTTAGATTACCCCAGTGAGTAGTCTCAGAAACAAATTCATTTTAAGGTAGGGAACTTCAGGCAGAGGAAGAGACAGGTATAAAGAGGGTTATGATCAAATTGCTCCTGAGCGCAGATAGCATCCGCCTTGATATATCAGATTTTTTTCACTTTGCTGTTAAAACAGACCTGGTTTTGCAAAACGCTTACAACAGTGGCACATTTCTTTGAAGCAGGATTCGGTTCTTCACCAGCAGCATCCCACCACCTGTGCGGATTCTCTCTTACAGAAAACAAATTCTTTCTTCCTCCATTTTAAAGCTTTTTAAAACTACCAAGCTCCATAAACTATCCAGCTGCAGAAGGCTAAAACGAGGCCACCTTTAGGCTGAAGAGCAGCAAATGACAGAGGTGCATGAATTCTGGCACAAGACACGCAGGCAAGCAGATGCTATTAGAAAAGCATATTTTCTTGTCCACAAAGCATCAGCCTCATCTCTGAGAGCCACATGGAGTTCCACCCAAAATAGACAACATCGGGTTCATATAAACTCTGATTTATTGCATGTCTTCCCTCCCCTTGGATTTTAATTATGAGTAGATCTTGTAACTATTGTGTTTGTATTTGTTTTATCCGTCTAGATGTTTTTCTATGCTATTAATTACAAACTGAAAGCTCTTTCTAAAAATAGTACAAAAATATACTTAAAAATATGTATATGGCCTTTATTAAGGAAATCCCTATACTGAATTTTTAGATGAAGTAAAAGTACCACTGAAACCACTGATTAGCAAGCAAGCCTTTACCTAATTTCCGGAATAGGATGAGACTGAAGAAATTGCTTTTTATTACAATAAAACCCCAAAGAAAACAGAGTACAAAACTGACAACTGCTCCTAATGTTAACCAGCATGGTAATGAATAAAAATCACTCATTATTGCACCGCTCTGACCATTCCCGGGAGCCATTTGGGGGGTGTTGAGCCAGTGTCCATGGTCAGGTGTCAACATTTTGAAGAACCTCTCTAACGTGGCACTTTCTCAGCAGAAGAGACAGATCAGACTGTGCCTGAAGAATAAAAAAATTTTTTTTTAATACAATCGGGAATGCAATAGTTGGAAGCCTTCATATTGAGAGGTTTTTGTCTAAGTTTCCCCTCCGCCCCCCGCCCTGATGAAACTCTTGATCTTTCTGGGGATACGTTGATTTAGCAGTGACTTTTTAATTTGTATGGTTGAATAACTACCACCATAAAGGAACATACAGTGCAATAAATAAATACCGCTTGCAAACTTCAGAACTTTCTGCCACCGCTTCATCCATCAAAACTAATTCTGTAAAAAACAGAGGATGTGACAAACCCAACCAACCTTTTCCCCCATCTTACAAAAAGACTAAAATCTATTTCTGGAAATGTTTCTATTAAATGATCGAGTCCTCTGGAAATATTTAGCGGTCCTACACAAACACCCTCCGTGAGGACCAGTGGCCCTTGTCTCTGCAAGCCCAACACACTGACTGGGCAGCTCAGGTCCAAGCACTTATGCAGAAATCCTGTCCTACTCACGGCACAGAATTTCTGGGAATATGATGGAAACCAGAAATTGCCACAGATGTATGAATTGCTGAAATTCGAAAGCAAAAAGGGCCGATAGCTGAGTTTCCCTCACCCCAGTGTCAGCACACAGCGTGACCCACATGCTGAACCCTCCTCTGCACACCAATAAACCCTCGAGGTGGAATAATATGAATGTAAGAAATATCTTGGCTGTGTATCTGTTTTTTAATTTAAAAGTTTTGCATGTAAACAGATACCTTCTTTTCTTCCAAATCCACACTGACATCCACTACTTATCATTCTGAGGTGATCACTAGAGGAAACATGATTAAAAAAAATCATATTCCATGTAAGTTTTCTTAGCACTGCCCATCATCGTGCTGTCTGGTCCCCTTTCACTTCAGCTCAATTGTGAGAGTTTTAAGCTGACATCAAAAAGTCAGGCCATTGGAAGACATAAAAGTCAGCTATGAGTTTGTCATTTTATTCTTTCTTTCTTTATTTATTGATTGGTTGAAAAAGAAACATCGACTGGCTGATGTATTTTAAAGGTTAAATGAGCGTGATGAATGATATCAAAGAAAGCCCTATCAAACCTTGATTCTCACTTCTTTTACAAACTACACAGACATCAACAGCCTAAAGATACAGCGATCCCAATTTACCCGATAGGTACCACAGAGTGATGAAGACATTTGAGCTGGAGACTCATCTTCTCCTTACAGATGTGAAGGGAGCAGTTGGCACCGACCCTAGGAGGACGCTGTGCTGGCTCTTACGTCCTGTTACCAACGCGGGTAGCAGCACTTCAACACTTTCAAGTCACACGTTTGCAGTTTTTTCAAAACCAGGCCTCAGTAAGGACTGTCAGCTACCACTGTCAGTAATGGCTAGCTCAATGTAAATAAACACTTTGTTAGTAATGAAATTACACCTTCAGGTTTATTCTAACTACTAAAATAAATCTTTTCACAGAACACGTATGCAATTCATTTATACTGCATTGCTATGACCACAAGTTTTAATTTTTACTATTTAATTATTCATCGTGGATCAGGTCTCAATTTAAGCTAATATGCAAAGATGAGAAAGAATGGGCACTTGTTTATCTCAGTTTTTTCCAATTAATTCAAGTTGTTCATTAATCACATTACTTTTCTACTATGTGATAAGAAAGGAAAAAAAAAAACCTCAGCAACTATCCAAACAACAAAAAAAGACTCCCTTTATAGAAAAAGCAGGATATTCTACAAAATTTACTTGCATGAATAGACTCCATTAAAACAATTAAAATATTCATGTATAGGGATGGCTCATATTATTGACTCAGCGTACAAGGGAAATTTTTCTTCTTTTTTGCCTTTAATGTCTACAATATTGTGAGTGAATTGACCTAGTAACATACTATATGATGGAGACTGGCACAGATTTCATGAAGAATTTTGCCTGGAAATACGAAATTGTTCTAAATTTCCCTCCTGTTCCATACCTGCAGTGACAATAAATGGTATATCAACCAGCAATTTCATGTCTATTACCAGATGCTACACCTGAATTAATCAAAAACAAAACTTCCAAACCCCGAAAATGTCTACTAAAAGTAACCCTCCTCTTATTTTTTTAATAAAAAACTTGGGAAAAGCTGAAATAAGAAACAAGAAAAATATTATTCAGTCCATAATTCATACAGTTTTAATGACATTTCTGACCTTTAAAACAAAAAGTATGAACAACTCACACAGACCATTGGGCAAACAGAAAAAGTAACAAGAAAAGCCAGCAAAGAAAAGAGGAACTAACCATGAGGAATCCTCTGCGGCTCCAATATAACAACATTTCTACTCTGTAAAAATAAAACGCCATCAAAACTTCACCAGCCACTGCCCTCACTTTGTCTGAAGAGACTTCCTATTGCTCACCCAGTTGTTCCTTTGACTAGTCTTATGTCCAGAAGTTTCTGATGAGTAGTCTTGTACTAAGGATGTATCCCTGTTTGAAATGTGGTTGCCAAACCAGAATATTATTTTCCTTTTCTTGCATGTAAATACTAGCAAAAGCCCACATTCTGTCATCTGAATTACTTACTGAAAATTGTCTAAAAGTGAATACGAACTTCAACGAGCCCTTCTGATTCACGCTCATTGATACATTAACAACTTTATCTTGTCTGTATGAAACATCAGGGTCCTGGGCTTTCAAAGATATCCCATAGTTCACTACTGAAATATGTGGCCTTGATTATTTTTGTGCTCAAGCATAGGTGCTGCTTGATGCTCAGTCACTACGCTTATATGCACAAGTCAATTAATTTTGCTGCAAATTATTCTACTTAGCCATTTACCATCACTCTTGTCTGACTCGAGCGTACAGTTGGCATGGTGAACCCATCTCACAACCAGGTCATTACACAGAGGATGGGGCAGACATCGAGCTCCACTGAACCCCAACCATCCACACCAGCAGCCCTGAATGAGGATGATTCAGATCTATATGGTTAACCTTAATGTTTTTCTGAATGTTTATACAAAATCAAATGAAAATGAGCAAATTTTTTTGTTGAACCTGGCTGCCACAGGCAAGTCCTTCTTTGCAGGACTCTCCCAAAACACCATAGCCTGGGTCCTCATGTGGTGAAAATGAGGTCACGGAGCTGCACTAGGATCCCCCACCACTGCACGCGGATGGGAAGGTAGGATGTGCAACAGGGCAAGCAATGCTGAAGTGCTCTCCCTTGTGTGCCAGTGGCCAGGACACCTGCATGGCACCTATCTGCAGCACACTTGGCTTGATAGCTGCTTATTTCCTTGAGCACCAAAGGGATTGAAGCTGTAAAGTGAAAAGGTAGTGGGGAGGAATGTAGCCATCTGGGGAAAATCCCCCCAAGCAGCAGTTTCAGAAAGAAAAATACAGGCTGTCTTGTTTAAAACCACTGTCATACGTTTACACAGCCCTCCTCCTTGGGTATTTGCGCTACACAACGCCCCCATGGAGGGTGACATTATATGTTAGCTCTCTACCCTGTTATTTCTGGCTGCTTAAGCAGCAAAGGACCAATATCCCGTTCAGCTATGCTCAGTTGGTGCAAGACGAATCAGTGAGATATTGCTCTGCAGCTCACTTCACACACCTCTCGCCCTTGTGTGGCACTGCTTGTTTTTGACAATGATTGACGACCTGTACCAAGCTCCTCCATTCGCTATTACTAAGAACCAAATGGATATTGCTTCATGAGCTAACCCTTATCTCACAAACTCTATGAGCTTTAAGGGTAGAACGCTTATCCTCTGGAACAGTCTTTCACTTCTAAAACACCTCCTCCTTTCTCCTGTGATTTACTGTTCATTTATCTTTACTGGAAAGCTGATATTTCTGAGTTACAAACTAGACACATCTCAATCTCTAGTTTATGGGAAAGCCAGCCATGGAAACCTGAGAAACGAAAAGCCAACACTCCCACCAGCATATTAGCTTGTTTTAGACCACAGGTAGTGAGTTGTCAATCATACACAACTTTACATTAAATTTCATTTACATTTAAGCCACAGTGGACTGAGCAGTGGTGTACAAATCCATCAACCAGTTTCCAGTGACCATCAATAATTAATATGCTCTGTTCATCCTATAATCTTGTTTCCCAAGTCCAGACTGACATCTACCAGGCAGACTGGCTCTCAAGATAGTATTTCCCGAAAAAGTAATTCACACCTGAAACACACAGCAGACACACGGCCATTCTTTTACTGATGGTTTACTTCCTTTCCAAAATTCACCTCTCTATTTCTGGGTACAGGAAAAGCACTCGGGTCAGCCAAATATCTGACAAGGCAGAAAATCAGCTAAGGGATTAATGAATTTTATTCACCTACTATTCAACATCCCGCAGAAGAGCCATAGAAGGTGTTTGTGCCTTCTCCAACCTCTCACCCCAATGCCTGATGATGACAGTCTTGAAAATCTTGGCTCCATTTGACGTTACACGCTGTTGTCTGATAGCTGATAGCTAAAGGGAAGACTGAAGGATGAAGGTCCTTGCCTTCATAAGTATGGCCAAACCATACTCATTTTGACAAGTTACATCACTTGACAAACAAATACCACCACTTCACCTTTTGAAACTGCACCTGGGCTACCAGGGAACAAAGAAGAGCTAACTGAGACCTAGCATGTTTAGGGCCACTCTAAATAACAAGCATCCAAAGGACTGGTAGATAACTACGTTGCAACCTCCTGAGCAGGGTTTTTCTCCATTAGTTGTGAATTTAGGCAGTTTTCTGACACTGTTTTGAGTAGCAAATGAGGGCCAAAAGATGATCAAGTCTGCAAAGAATACACTAGGATAAGGAAAGGAGAAAGCGGTAACTCGTATTCTATTGTTACATCCTGCTAGCTCCAAGCCTTAAAACTTAAGCTAAACAGTATTAAGTGATTTATTCTGCTTAGGTCTAGATAGATAGAATACTAAAATATTCTCTTCCATCTTAGCAGCAAGGCAGGGTGTGGGGACACGAGGTGAACTCATGTCTGTTTATGCCACCTTTTAATTTAGCTGATTTGGGCTGAAAGGATTGCTCCTTAAGAGGTTTCTTTAAAGCAAGGAATTAAAAAAAATTCTGAAAAGCTTAAGGCCTCCTAATACATATGACTATTTTGCTATGTTTCAGCCCTGGAAAAAAAATAATTATTGAAGCAACAAAACTCTGTTTCTTCTAGTAATGAACAGCAAAAGCTTGTCTGGGGGGAAAAAATAGTGATTAGATTGTGACTGTGTGTTACTTCCAAATGTAAAGCCATTTTGCTTGAGACAATATTAAGATGCTAGGATGCAAGGTTTGATCATTAATTTTGGCTAACACTACACATTAATGTTGCTGCAGTCTTAGATTTTTTCTTCTCCCCTGGTTTTAGACAGCCTTAATCATGCTTACAGCCGATTCTAATTGCTGAATCGTATCACTCTCCACCTTCTCTAAAATGCTTGGGGCAAAAGAAATAGTGAAGATTAATGACAGATGTGTAATTAGAAGAAAATGTAAAGATCTTGTGTTAATCTTTCAGAAACAATATGATAAATATGAAATTTTGAAGAGCTCTCAGAGTAAAAGATGATAAAATGAGTACTGTAGCACAAAGCTAAGCAAATTTATATGTACCACACTCCTTGCAACTGGAAAAAAGAGAGCTCACGCGAGCACGCGCAAGCGTGTGGGTATGCAAGGGAGGCTTTATTAACATAATGGAATTCAGCATGGAAGACCATCTGTTTTAATTGAGCAAGCTTATTCGTACAATGCTTTGCTCCACTAATCTTGTTTAGATTAATGTTAATGTTCTATTAAAAGGTAGTTTATCATCCCACAATACTGAGTTAAAGTGATCACACCCATAGTAATATTCTCCGGTCTTATGGAGGCAGAGAGCTCAGACATTACCAGGCTATTGATCATCTTACAGTACAACTATTAAGGCTGGGAACCTTGGTTAAAAGTAACCAGAGGTCTTTTTTCCAGTAAGGGTAAAGACACAGATAAAGAACTTTTATTTAATTAATTTAAAATACAAAAGAACACAGTCGGCAAAATGATTCTCAATTATGCCTTTAGATAACTACAGGAACGATGCTTTAGCTAATAATACCTTTCAGGTTGTAACAGAGAGAATAAATATCAAACTGGGATGGGTTTCTCTGGATAGCTATTTTTTCTCTTCTTCCTGTGACACATCTTCTCACCATAACACTCGATCTGTCCTTAGCCTTTGCTTTTAATGAGAAAGCAGGAAGTTGAGTGCTAGTTGGAAGCACACCTATCATTAAAAATGCAGACGCAGGGCAAGTCAAAAAAGTGTAACAAAGCGCATTTTGTATATGGATCTAAAATCACCAAATTGTAGAAGGCATCAGTATATCCTGAAGGTTTATCTTTTTTTTCAAATATGGCAGAATCTGAAAATGAACTCTTGCATCCTGCATGGCTGGAGAATATTATACCTAAATGTTCTGGTTATTATTTTTAGGTGGTTATATTTTTATTAAAAAATTATGTGCCAGCCAAGAAATGAATCATTCCGTTATTTATTTTGGGAAGTGGTGTTGGATTAGCAAAATGGACTACAACCAACTATATTTACAACAAAAATAGGACTATAGTCAGAAAAATAAATTCTACACCTATCTGAGCTGGGTCATATTCAGTGACAGAGTGGGTTTTCTTCCTTCAAATACCTAACGCTGCTTGTAGAGCTTCATCTCTGCTTCCCTCCTCTCATCTTCATAAATACCATCTTAATCTGCTCGAGCCCAGCTTCGAGCCCCCAGTGAGGATCACACTCCCTGGCTGTCCCTTCCACCATGCCATTTCGTTGCACATCCCTGGGGTCCCCTTTCTCCATTGTAGCAAGCAGAAGCTCAGTGTCCGACCCCTCAAACAGTTCTCCCCCCTCTCCCATGCCACCAGAGCCTTGGCATTTGCTCCTCTTGTTCTCAACCAAGCAGCTTTGCCCTTTCTCCCTTGCTGCTCCGTCACTTTGGAAGAACTGCTGGTGAGCCAGCAGCAACGCTACCTTCACATTTCCCTCCTTAAAACATCTCCTTTGCCAGAGCAGATAAAAAATCTTGACAGTGGCTAGGCAGCTGGCGTGCTGGACGACTGCCTCTTGTGCAGAAATTGTTGTCTCTTTGTTTCTGAGGACTCACCCCATCTGTCCGTCTCAATTCATCAAACATGTCCTATCTTACACTGAAACGGCAAACCCACCAGGGCAAGGATCAAGTTTTTTGTGTTTATTTTGTGCAGCTCCTAGTACAATGGTGTCTACAACTGCAGCTGCTAAATACCACTGTGGTACAAATAAAGTCACAAAAGAAGCAACAAAAGTAGCCCCCCCTCCTCCCCAAATTTCAAGCATGGCTTGAAAAAGTCCACTTAGAATTTTTATTTCCTAAGGGAACAATTTATAATTATATTTTGGACATATGAACAAGGAAGATGAAGGATACCAAGAGAAGATGAAATATATGTGAAGAAATTCTTCACGTGACATTCTAAAAACAATAATCTCACAAAGCAATAACTCAAGTGAGACTTCTTCCCCAAATACCAAAACATGCCAGTCATTAATTAAAATTCAGAAAAGCTTCTTTGTGATACAAAAGCATCACCATTCCCCCTCTGCAAAACCAGGAACGTGAGAAGGAGAGAAGTTAAATGGTTCATCCAAGAAAACCCAGCTGACAGTTGCCAAACTGCACAATGCTCCAAGCAACATCAGACACTCGTTCTCACACTGGTTATGGGGATGTCGAAAGCTCCCCATTTTAGCCTGGGGTAAGTTTTAAGTTTCTGAATAAAACTAAACCTGAGAGTAGCCCATGCACTGAGCTTTCGAAAATCCCATCTGAGCTGACTCCAAAATACACTAATTATGTGGATTATGTAGGACACAGAGGCATTTTCTCATTAAAGAACCACACTCCAAGATGAAATCCTCTCTCAAATTGGTGTACTCCAGTGAAAACGAGACTGGCTGAGGACGCATGTGTATGAGCCACAATTTTTCATGGGAATGTTGGAAGAGACTTAAATGAACCCCTTAATTTGCAGAGTGGAATTGTTAATGCTTCCCTCGGAAAGACAAGATGCATTTCTACTTCTAACGAGCAATATACATCTATAGCTAACAAGCCATACAACCTCTGAGCGAATGTTGACAACTTCACAAGGGAGACGCACAAGCCAGAGATTACAGTGGAAAAGTTGATAGTGATCAGGGTTACAAATCACTGATTTCCTGAGTATTTGTCAAGCTTTGTTCAACACTCCAGGCTGTGTCCAACACGCTGAAATTACAAGTGACAAAATAAAATTAAAATACACAGGCATCTCTGCCCCCATCTGTTTTCACAGTTTATTGTCCTTTCCGAACAACTTCCCATGCTGAGCACTATCTCCCTCGCCTGGCTGTCCACGCCTGACCCATCCCTTTTGCAGAACAACTCTGGACCAGGGACACAAGGGGCTTGCCTCACTGGCTGCTCATTTTGTGGGGCATTTGCCACACTTTGGGGACAGTCACCTTGGCATAGAATGGAGAGCAGCTGGGATCTGGATTGCACAAGGTCCTGCATGAAGTTATAAGGTTGCCTGCCTCCAAGCACTTTGCTTCTTTGTGCTGAACCCAAGAGAAGAGAAGTGGGAGAGGCAGCTGGGGAGTAAGAAAATGCTGGGGCAGCGTGAAATTGCATGGGAAGCGTGAAAGGACAGGGACAACACTCTTAAAGAATCACAGTTAGCAGACAACTACCTTCCACACACTTTTTTATTCCATCATCAGCTGTATTCAACCTGTTCCAACCACTTTTCTCTTTAGGCTGAAGTTACGCTGTGCAGCATGTTTTCAGCAAGGTGTGCACGTACCTGCCTGTACTTCTGCTGGGCTCATTATGGGAGAGGAGAAATCACATAATCTATGATGTAAAACTATCTTTGCACCTTCCCTTACATTTCCAGGCTATTCCTACATTTCCCCATACGGAGGGGAGAGAAGGCTGCTCCTCTGGAGCAAGTATCCTTTGGGGTCGTTCCTCTCCAGTGACAATACTGAATGAGGTGCTGGCAGGCGGACCAGGTGAATGCGTGTACCTACATAAAAGGCACAAACCTAAACACCTTGTTCGGTCAATAATACAATGCAGAATGTGACTGGCATTTTTTTCCCCTCAAGACAGATAAGAAATGCGTTCAGGAACCTGTGACTAAGCTGCATGGGCTGTTAGCCAATGCATTGTATCTACACATGAAAAATTATGCATTCATCCATTGTTTGAAAGTTTTGAATTCACTGTTGGTGGTAAACTTTTTACTAGAACACACAGATGGTCCTGCCTGATCTTGTTAATGAAAAACTCTCACACAGCTACAAAAACAGACGTGATCATCTGTTTTTCAACATTCTGAAAAAAATCTACAGAGGTGTAAGGTGCTATACAAATGAGAATAATTAGCTTGTGCCATCTGTGGACATTAAAAAAACAGAGTATCTGTATTCCTATGTTTTATAATGATAAGCATTATGTCTCCAGCAAAGTATGCACTTAATAACTTTTCAATTTATTGTGACCTTCTGCTTCAGTTTACTTAAGAACTATAATACTAGCTGTGCCTCACACCTTTTTCGCCTTATAATTAGCAAGTAATAAAAAATGCTATTAAAAAGTAATAAGTCTGAAGCTCTCTGACAATTCACTGATTAATTCTGAAGATTTTAAAGCACATTGGAACATACTTGGCTAAAACATCAATTTTATCCAGTTCTCAGTACCGCTAACAAGTGTTGGTGCATGATCAAGTCTCACAGCTCACCTACATGTAATGGCAGAAGGGATTGCCACCTAGCAGGAATTGCACCCTGCAATGTTACATGGCTTGATGACAGGACAACAATTCCCAGGTCTTTCCAATCCAAGTTTAGTGGTGAGCTGTATTCTGTCCTTGCACATACAGTGCTGCATGCCTGGGGTCTTCAGGCAGGAAGGGCACAACACTGCAGCAGTCTGGGAATGGATGCCCTTAGCATCTGATGAGGAATAGTTAATATTGATGAGTGCCTTAGAGGGAAAACAGTAAAAATGATCAGCATCCAGGACTGGATTTCACCTGATTCTGTATAACATCCCCTGGAGACATTTAAACACACTGGGGGCGCAGAACTCATATTCCTCAGCCTGCAAAAAAACGGGGAGTTACCAGGAAGGCTGGTCTTGCAGGCTGTACCAGCTTGGTTCTCGCTAGCACCTCTATAGCACAAGAGGAGAGATTATCGCTGCAAAAGGAGTCAGGTCATTTGCACGAAAAAATGAAGAGCATTTTAAATAGCACTGTACAAGCTCACACTGGCTGCCTCCAAGCTGGAGACCTGGATAAGAAAGAGGAAACCCAGTGAGGAGGGCTGAGAAGGAAGCCTGCATTACACAGACATTTTCTGAATACCAGCACCAGGAACACTCGGAGAAGCTGCTCCCCCAGCCCACTCCCACCCTCCCTCACAGCAGGCACTGGTGTGAAATATATCCCTCCATGTGCCATTCAGCTCCTCTCTCTGAAGCGTGTACTGAAACACTATCATATTAATGGTTTTAATTTCATATTAAGTGAAAACAAATAATGTGCAGTGGACAAATGCCAATTCCATGCAATGCTGAGAGCTGGAACGCTGTTGCCTTAAAGGCAAGCAGAGTACGCACTGCTGCCATTGTCGTTCCTAGTGCTCTTCCACTCATGAACTGCTCTTATATTATTCACACAGAGAAAAAGGCAAACAGCTTTCAGCCTCCAAACTGCTATGGAAACCCAGTACTTTTCTCAACAGCATTTTCTACACAGAGCTCCAAAATGGACCTTAAGCCCTGAGCACTAGGTCAACGAATGCTATGTTTTATTTATTAATTCATGGTTTATCACTATTTTGTTAGATGCTGGTAGCAGACCCCTGGTGTACAATGCAAGATCCAGACTGCAATCGCCATGCCCCAAACATCCTGTCACCTAGAGAAGATTAAAATATGTAACACATCTTGTGCTCACCTTGTAATCCTAGCATGAACACCCATAGCTGCAAATATAAAGATACGCGGTCCTTAGTCTCTTATCTGTTGCATGTTTTAATAGGTCTATCTCTATTCATATTTGACTTGAGCCAGGACAACTGCGTGAGAAAACAGACAGAAGACAGTGGAAGCATTTTTTAATTGAGTAGTGCCCACTCCTGATACAATTTTGTGGTCTCACTCATTTAAAAACCACCCTGCACTTTCTGGTCTTTTTGATTTGTACTTTCTGATTTGAGCTACTGTTATACTGACTCACCTGCTGCCTTTAGAAAACATTCATAGATTTACCTATTACAGATGGTTAAGATTAAAAGTGTGAATAGGCCAGGCCCAACTTATAACAGCAACTCTTCCTCATCCATTTTCTACCTTTCTTAGGGACACAGGTTAGTCAGTCTTTGCTGTCAGTCCAAGGACTTGGTATTGTTTCATCTTATAAACCTCGTTTTCTTCAACTATCCCATTTTCATTTCTATTCCTGAAATACTTCCTTTTTTCCCTCCTCTGATTGCATTTATTTGTGAGATGCAAATGCATGGCCCAGTTTGTTGAAGGTTTGAGAGTACCTGCCTTTAATATTACTGCTGTGCTCATTTAAGCTGCAGCATCTCCTAATTAATTTATTTTAAAACATTTTTTTCCAGACTCCCACTGGATAGAAAGTAGCATAACTTTACTCTGAGATGAATTCGAAAAGTCTGCATGCATTGCTATCTCCTAAGTGCACTCTGAAGTCAAATAAATTCAAAACGTCATGTTCATAAAATGGGAAATGATAAGAAAAGAATGAGTTCTGTTATACAAATTACCAGCAATTCAGTGTGGTGCTTTAATGTCATTCCTGTTCTTCAAGGATGTCACTGAATGCACCAGGCAAGTAAAATGCCCATATGAAATTAAGACACTAAAAGTAAATGTTTGCTCCTGTATTGTAAAGAACGTCATAAACGTCAGAGGTTTTTATTTCAGGCACACCACAGCTTGTAGAGACACCAAGAAACATTTGGTTCTAATGGGAAACTGATGTTCATTTCAGCACCGTGCTGCCCATTAGTACCTGCCTGAGCAATGTTCTCCTGCAAGTCTGAGCAGCCAGACACACCAGACGACCGGGACAGTACAGAAACACAGTTTAGTTTCCATGTTGTTTTAAGTGCCAAAGAGATGAGTAGTTCACGTACTACTCAAAAACACCGTGTGGAAAGTTTTGTGTCCCTTAACACAGGCAAGCACAGGAAATTCTCATTTTAATTAACTGGTAGCTCAAAAGTTTTGCCCTGCCCCCCTTTCCTACCCTTCTGTGTTTGATAGCTCACCTCTGGAGCATGCTTGCACAGATTAAAGGTGACAAGTTTGTACTGGCTGGGCAGGAGGCATGGAAGATTTAAGGAAACCTGCTCTGGGTGCTCCTGCACTTTACTACTTCTTGTGGTCTCTTGTCTGCCCACATTACTGGGCACAAGAGCGGCTGATGTTGTCACTGCACCAGTCAGAAAAAACCTACTTGCTGTATTACCACATATAGCTGTAAATCCCCCACCTTCTCTCCCTCGCTTCCACATACTTCACTTCATTCCCATTTACTCAACACAGGTGTAACTTTGAAGGCACAAACAGACAGGAGGCAAGGAGAGCTGGGGAGACATGAGAGAGTTTGGGGAAAACCAAAGATCAGCATCTATGACAGGGTAAAGTGGGTGACTGCAAGTGGAGAAAATGGTGCTGATTGCTGGTGATTCAGCTCGTTACGCCTTTGCCGCTGTGACCTTACATTACATACATTTCCACTCATTCCTAACATTTTGGGGTGTATGAGTATTTTGAGGTGTAGCAATTGCATGAATATGAGCTTGGCTGAATATTATTACCCTGCATTATGATTTAAGCTGGATACTCCTACCATAACAAGGCATCTATGTATCATGTTTATCATGTTTTTTCAGTACCTCCTAGTATCAAGCAATGCTGTAAAAGCCCAGTGCAAACACACAAGGCCAGAGAGACCAGCATCCCAGCAGTTTATGCTGAAACACAGGTAACAAATAACTAAGGGCATCGTATCAGAGATGCCCCATTCCCATTACAACACGTTACAACAGATGGTCAGCCCCCAGTGACTCAAACCTTGCTGTAAGCCTGGTAACTTCGTCAGGTGATTCAAAGAAGGCTCCCTCCTTAAAAATCTGGTTTCAGCTATGAGAAGGGAACATCTGAGCATCTGACCCCAGCCTCCATTGGAAATGGAGGTTGAATCCTTCTCACGATCCAGGTATTATCCTGGGGAGGAAAGGAGGGAGGAAACGTTCAGGCAGGAGTTCAGCCTGCTCAGAGGCAAACTCCCCTTTCGAAGAGGAAAATACACACTCAGGTGGTATGTTTTTCAGTCTTGGAAATGCCAACAAGATTTTTGTGTTTGATTTTTGGCTTTAAATGAGTCAAATCAAAACTAAGGGATTTCCACGTGTGATACTGAACACACACATACACTTTTGCACAAGGGATTTGTGTTTTGTAAATTATACCCTTTAGCCATATCACTAGTCATTAACCTAATTTAAATTTCAATAAGGAGATTCTCTGTTTTTATCATTAAAATTAACCAGCTCCTCACTGCGAAGATACAATCAGGAGGGTGAGGTGAAAGGGTATCACCAAGTAAGTCTGATTAAATCCACTTTTTATTCAGCAGCTCCTTGTACTCCCCTGCAGTAATACAAAAGCAACTCCCAAGTGACTTCCCTCACTGACGGATAACGTGTCAAAGTATCCCTTTTGCAGTGTCTCAAAGGCCACTCATTGCCTGCTGTTCCTGCTAAATGCTGTCTGTCATGTACTGCTAAGATTTATAAAGACACTGCTGGGATCATCTCTCAAGTGCCTTTCTACAATGTGTTCAAATGCAGAAGGTCATTCCAGGAACTACCTGTGCAAGTAGCAAAGGTAATCTTCGGGAACAAACCTGTTCGCTCACTGTGCCAGCCGGTCGGACCTCTGTAGTCATGAAGTTATGTGATCATCAGAAGTTTGCAATCAGAGCATACAATGACCCCCTCAACTGCTCACTGCTCCCCTGGGTGCTGGGGGGATGAAGCTGAAGTCAGGCAAAGGAGAAGGGATAAGCTTTATCTGCCAGGAGCCAACCGGACAGGTTTTTTGTAAAAAAATCAGAAAAGAGATGCTGCCAGATCCGGAAACAATCTGGAACAGGAAAATCCGCATGTGTGGGGAGGCAGAGTTTGGATGGAAGAGGTGTCCTCAGGGCTCGGCGGTACCTGGCCGAAGCAAAGAGCCCTCCAGCTCCAAGCAGCGGCACGGGCCCAAGGGGATGTGCTGTAATTTAGGAAGAAATTAGCAGACAGTTGCTGCCAGGGTGCTAAGCAGCAACTGCGCTCCTCTAGCCGAAAGCAGGAATATCGGGCAAAGAAATCCCAGCTGTGCTGTTTAACAGGGTTTCAAATATTCATTTGGGAGAATGCTGCAAGTTCTGATGTGAAATGAGCAGGTAAAGTTCAAGCACCCAGATTTAATACACTTTTTTTTTTTTTTTAAGTTACTGAGGCACTTTATCTAGCTAAATTCTAGCAAAAGAGGCACCGTGAGTATAATAAATCAAGACAGAAGTACCACTGCTCTATCGACTCATGTCCTGCATTTCTACACCAGCAGGGGAGAAGCCACAGGACTTTCAAGACTGATTTACCTTGGAACATATTCTTCTACAATTCTTCCCTTCTAGAATTAGCTTTAGAGCCAGGGGTCAGCAACAACAGCTAGCAAAGACAAACAAAGTGAGTGGTTAGAGCAAATATAAAGACAAGGCTTTTCTAGGGCTTCATCTAGAAAAAACTTCTCTACAGAAGGACATCCTATAACTAACTGAAGTGCCTTAGATTTTATGGGTCCTGACGATGCAGTAGAAAATTATCAGGATTGCATATTTCACAGAAAACAGGTAAGAAAGGACGTTGAAAAGAAATGTTATTTTAATTGGATTTCTTTGTTCTCTTGTTATCTTCAGCACCTCAACAATGCCTGCAGTACTCAAAACCTTCCGGGACTTAAGAAAGCTCCATTTCTTTGATTCCATTCTCATTTGAAACTTATATGAGAAATATTATTGGTACGTAAGAAAAACCATATGTACAAGAGTATGCAAAGGACACACTATGCTAACCGTTGTAGAGTAAACCTGCTCCACACAACCAACAACAGATGTAACCCAAGAATTCTAAATTCCAATCAAATGAATCTGAGATTAATTGCAAAATCCATCAAAGTACTTTGGGGAAAACTGTACATAGACATTCAGGGACTTTTGCAAATTCCCGTAGCCTATAATTAGATTTACTGAATGCTACCAAATCCAAGGCTCCAGTGCAAACATAGACAGTTTTTGTTGTTTTAAGATGCATACACAGATACATGAAATGTGTCTAATTACCAACAGTTGTTTTGTTTCCCTGTTTAATTTCAACAGCACAAATCCACTCAGTGCAAGAGTTTCATCTACACTGGAATAATTAACTACAAAATCTGAATGTCTAAAAAGTCAAAAAGTAAAATAAAAAAATGGAAAATAGTCGTAAGCACTTGATGAAGCCATTTTGCCAGCAAACTCAGGGTAGGGATGGTGGTGTCTACACCTCTCGTAGAATTTATATCCAGATTCGTTAAATTCTCATCTTTACTTTTCTCATTACAGAGAAATATAAACAAAAGCGCTTAATCCTGTAACTTTGTCCAGGTGAAGAGAACAGTTTGCATGAAGCCCTTACGGGTTTAGCTAGACTCTGCGCCTGCAACAGCTCTCTGAAGTCTGCAGAACCAAAATAGGTCATTTCTAGTCACAGGATGTTTGGAAAGTGTCACCTATTTCCCCAAAATCCCGAACCCTCTTTTCTGAGGAGAAGTTTTAAAGATGATTTTGGAAAGCAAATTCACTTTCCCATATGCACCTACATTACACATACAGGTTGCCTACATGACAAAGAGACAACAGTGATGTTGCAGTGCCCATCATACCCTATGCTCGACTATGCCTGTGCTTTCCTATCAGAGAGGAATTTAACTCGTCAGCGTTTTTCCCTGCAAAACAGATGTTGAATCTACATCCAGAGCTAAAACGATGCAAGGCTTGCTGTCTCTCATACGCAGTCCACGTCTGCATCCATGTGTTGGAATAAATACGTTAGTATTTTTAGTAAGTGCACAATTACATATCAATTTCAGACTAAAGTCACGAGATGTTTAAATACACACACACCCAACAGACACTTTAGAAACAAAATTATAGATTACATTCTTCGGCCTTAACTGTTCTATGCAAACTATTTCCCAAACTTGAAGAAAAAAGACACTAATCTGTTCGCTAGCTGAAGTAATTTTAGAATTAACCAGAACACTTTTTATTATTGTTGGTACTTGCATGTTTAATTTTAGAAGTGTAAATCATGTAATTAAAGCTTTGACATAAGAAGTGATTATGTTCAAAAGCAGCTCTCCATGCCATAAGAAAATACGAAGGGATGATTTCAGATTTCTGTATTTAAAAAAAAAAATCTACACATTTTAGAAACACACTACAGAATACCGTATTAAACACTGTTTTTCTGGAAATGCACTGGAATAAACTCATGGCCATCATCTTCATACAGCTGATTGAGCATTTTGGCTTTCAGTGAGGCTTTCATCAGGTTAACAAGTGAAAAATCAGGCAAACTAAATCTTACCTAAGCTCTTTGATGACTGCTGCACACATGAAATGCATACGTATTCACTAAGGGTTTTGGAGCATGTCAGCACACGCAGCAGTGGACCTGTGCGTGTGCAATGCTCAGGGCATGAGAGAGCTGCGGCACACAGACAGATCACTTGTAACGTGCCAACGTTAGTTCCAATGCAGCCACCTTGGGCATGCTGCCTGGCTGCGCCCAACCAACGTGCATGGCATGAGTCAATGCGAGAGCACACCAACAGCAAAACAAGCTGTGCTCGGTGGAAACCAGTCCAACAGCTCTCTGGCTTCACCATGGTCTCAGCTAATCTAGATCACTCTGCCTATGCCATGAGGTAAGAATGCAGAAATAGATAGTGATCAGAGATCAGCTGGCACATTATAATTTGTTACTCCATTGTATCATGCATCTGGTTTCTGAGACTCCAAACTAAGCAGAGGTGCTTTAAGAAATTTTAAACTCTACATGTTACTTGATGACATTGTCTGGGATTCGGAAAACAACATATGGATTACAATAATTGAATGGTATCAAGGACAAGATTTTTGCCCCCACTCTGTTTCTCTGGTGCAGCAGTAAGGACAGTATTTTTCTAAAATCCTAGTTCCAGCATCAGCAGGACTTCCTGGTGCAAGCACTGGAGAAGACAGTTCCCAAACATGCACCTGAGGTCTCCCCTACAGAGGCCACACTCTATGGGCAGGGCACTGGCACTGGAACTGGACAGGGCTGTAGGACTGGGTATGGACAGCTGCAGAAATTCAGGGTAGCACAGACCCTGACACGACAAAGACGTCCCACGGCCATATAACGTAGGCTGAGGGGCTCTCCAGCCCCCAGAGAAACCCAGGACTATGAAAAACTACAAATTACTTTTAGCCATTAAAGCCATAATAAACTTCTTCCATATGAGATCTGTC
Organism: Fulmarus glacialis; assembly: GCF_000690835.1. Lineage (NCBI taxonomy): Eukaryota > Metazoa > Chordata > Aves > Procellariiformes > Procellariidae > Fulmarus > Fulmarus glacialis. The sequence continues at coordinate 139,121 of NW_009185737.1, read as the reverse complement.
TTCCAAAGGAGTATGACAAAAATCTCCTCTCTATTCCCAAACAGGTTTAACTGCCAGACAATTTCTCCTGCTTTCTCTTGCTTGTCTTTTCCTCTTATTAAAAAGAATCAGCATTGCCGAGTTGAAGTAAACTGATAGCTACACAAGATAGTTTTTTATAAAACACTTATAATTTCATATTGCATTAATAGGCTTAACATAATCTCTTACACTTTGTTGGAAATTAGACCCTAAGGGAATTAGAAGCCTAACTCACCTTGACTTTCCATTGTATTTTGAGTGTAATTGGCTTAGCATCTTTTGAAAATTCCAGCTCTAATTATTTGTTACATTAGTTCTTAAAAGTTACAGCTGAGTAAGAAAAGTGAATAAAAAGCTGCTTATCCCACTTTCTAGGCAGGGTAACAAACTTGCAAGCGCGTCAGCTAAACCTCTTTTAGAGAAGCACTTGGCCTCTCCAGTTTCCAGGTTCCAGGAAGCCAATGCCTGGAGCATCCTGAAATCCAACAAGCCAAAGAGCAGAAGCAGTGAAGTTAACCTGTACTCTACGAGCTCAGTTTGAACAACTGGCAAATTGGGGTATCCACTAACCTCTGTAACATGCAGATGACTCTGTAAGTAACCTGTTTAATAAGCAAAACTAATTCTGTAATCAGACTACAATAATAAGCCCCCCTCAGCTCTACTTCTCTAGAAATATAATATTATTCACAGTCTACATAGACCCAAGACAAAGGATGCTTCTGTACTTTGTAAAATAACTTAATTTTATGGTCCATTATTATTCCATTTTCCTAGACTCTGGGTGTCCTTCCAAGAAATCTTCATGTTCAAATTGTGCTTTGCATGGAACAGGAGCTACCTGTCAGCAGAACTGGTATCCAAATCACAGAATCTGTGCATGCAGAAAGGCCATGACTCAATATCGCAAGAAGAAAACAAGCAGGACAATGCAATCAGCTGGCATCCATGCATGAATTAATGGTCTGTAATTTTTGAATTACATACATTAATGCCTACAGTACTATGAACACTATGGCCAACAGTAATCACTTCCTGGGCTTTTCTCAGAACTGCTTACTAACCTCCTTCATGGTCTTTTTGCTGTTTGTGTAGTTCCTTTGACACTGAAAAGATTCCTTTTTTAAAAAGAATGAAAACAGTACGTGCCACTAACTTCTTGCTGCTGTACACTGGCAAATGCACAAACTGCAAAAATCAATGAGCTGCATGATTCTCTTTGCTTATGGTGCTTTTACATCTCACACAGCTTCTGTCATGGCTCAGCATCCACCCTGCCTAAAGGTCATAATATTAAGATACTTGGAGGAACAGAGAGGAAGAAAGGGCAGTCTGTAATCTTTGCATGTCTCTCAGAGATCTACAGCCCCCTCCAGTGCCAGTGGGGATGGAAAAGAAAGCTTTCCAGCCAGGTCTCTCTTCCACTGTCACTAAAATACTTTCATTAAATCTGCACTGGATTTATACTTGCATCTAGATTTAAAGGGGAATATCCCATGACTAGGAGAATGAAAATAATCAGCTGCTATTCCACAGACGTCTGAAGAAGTTTAACAGGTTCCCATCTACCCTACCACCTACAAACTTCGCTATACACATGGGATTTCAGATTTGCCCACCACCACCCACTTTTCTGCTAAGCACAAAAGACTGGCATTTATTTATCACTATTAGCAGGACACCAGGACCGGGCTTTAATTCAGTATAACCAATATTGTTTTTCTACTGCTTCTTCTGACAGCAATTTCAAAGAGAGTCAAAGAGAGTCCAGATCAGACTGGATCCCAGAGTGGTAGGTGAGGTATAGGCACATCATAAAAAGCTTTGTGAGAAACATTATGGGGTTGCCTCCAATTTTTTTCACAAACAAATAATGGCAAAGCTATATGTTAAACAATTTCTAAACAGATGGGATGTAGGGTGAAAGACAGGAAGGTTTGTATCATAGGTGAGAACGGGACATAGGATGTTACATGACTTACACCTTCTTCCTCTGCATTCCTGATTTGTTAAACTAAACATTAGGACAGGGATCAGGTTGCAAAAAGTGATACTGGGATAAAGTATTTTCCTACTTCATCCACCCAATGAGAGCCAGCCTGGATCAGCAGGGACTGAAAGCTGGTGCTGGGTTAGTCCCCTTTGACGGTGGCTGCCAATGTGGAATTACAGCTGGCTCTGACGGGCGGGCTTCCAAGCTCGGCTGGAACTAACTGGCAACTTTGCAGGCTGTTTCATTTGCTCATAAAGTGCTAAGTAGAGAAATAATATGAATCAACTACACATAACTGAGGTGGTTTGTAACCAAAAAGGAGAAATAAAAAGAAGAATACACTCAAAGGTGTCTGCTCCTCTGGGTTATTACAGCAAATAGCCAGGGCACATATCCATAAATGCAGCTGGAGTCTAATTTCAGTCTTGTCTTAAATAGTAGCACGTTCACGGATTTCACTGGCATTATTCACAACTCACATTCCAGTAAATTGTACCATCTCCATTCCCTGCCTCCCTCCAGAGCAGAGTTCCCACAGGTTAAGGGCTCCAGAAATCCCTACGGAGGCTACATTTCTTGGTCAGTCCTGTCTCTACACCTGGGAAAATGGATGCTTGCCTTAAGCACAGGCTATGATCCATATGTATCACGACCCCAGGGCAGAGCTACTTTTACAGAGGGTAGGAGAGGAGAGAACATATTTGTCCCTAAAGCTGGCAATTTAAAGCAGTCTCTCTGTTGATAGATGGTCTATCTTTTTGTACAAGCAGTGCTACAAGACCAAGGTGAAACAAATTTGTGGAATGCTTTAGAATTATCCATGTTAGAAAGCACCTCTCTATATAAATTATTGCTATTATTACTAGCCTCTAAAGTAGGTTTCATCCTGCAGAGATGCTACCTTCGTAAATCTGAAGATGATTTTTAAATGTAAACAGTTTGTTGGAATATTCAGCATTCAAACTCTTCCTCCGATTGCTGGAAAGGTGTGAGTCCAGGAGAAAAGCAGAATAAATCTTAAAGCTGTAATGAAAACAAGTTAACTTCACACCTCTTCCCAGTCCTATTGCTGTCCATGTCACAACTATTAACTTGGGGGGGTAGATTTGTTTCCACTACCATATGTATTACTGCATGAGGACATCAGACTTGGAATGCTCTCTATATTTTCTGAATCACAGCAACAGGGTGCCCTGTGCTGAGCTTAACAGTATTCTCTTATTTGTTTGGCTGGCCCACGTGCTTCTGTTTGCAGCCTGAGTAACCTTTATGGAAGCATGGAACGGTCAGCTGGTTAACATATAAAATACCGAGAAGGTCAAAGCGTGTCCCAGATGACCACATTTCACATTAAAATTCAAATACATCACTGCTATCATGTATTGTAATGAGAACATGCAACAGCACAGAACAGTGTTTTTGTGACACAGGTATAATCATTTTCCAATATTCTGTGAAATGTGAAATCTTCTAGCCATACTTTCAGAATATGACATTTTAAATAGCAATCCTACTTCCAGAGGCATCTGATTTCCACACTCACCAAAATGAGGCCTTTTACATTTGCATTTTCTATTGGGAATATTCCCACTGGGTGCTTCTGTCATCAACTTGCAGGTGAAAAGGGAACGTTACATATTTAACTTGTTCTGGGTAACATTTTAGGGAGTTAAAATAAATACTTGAAAATGCGTGTCAGAGAATTTTCCTTAAATTACATGCCAGAAACAAACAATATCTTTTGTACCACTATCACCCCCCATACCACTGGGTAAGGGGAGCTGTTTTCTGGGGGAGAGCACAAAGGTAGAACAAAAAGTCAGTCCTGTCCTACTGAATACAAAATTAAGAGAACAGATTGCAGATGGGCAGGCAGAGATGGATAAGGGAGGAGGCTTGAAAAAGGGGACATATTTGATCAGTATGTTTTTTTTTTTCCTTAATTCTTATAAAAGCACAATATAAAAGTGCTTTTTCATTCTTAAATTCCACATTTTCATGTTCTCTATATTATCATCACATATTTATGTACCGGTTTCCATGTCTGCCTGGTTACTTTGCCTGTAAACTCACAATAGCTCAGATCTCCTGAGAGAATAAATTTCATTGATTCTAATATATACAGTTACGAATATAGTTTTTAGCGATATTGGCATCAGAAAACATCTGTTTACTTTCAGTTAATCAAGATTAATATTTTATCTTCTGTCTGGCTAAAACACCCATCTATATGAAGCATTTTGCTTCAGTTGTAAAGATGAAATCTTTAAGCAACATAATATTAAGCACATACCAAATTTTTGACAGGGTTGTAGCAGGATAATACATGATTAAGACTGACTGTTCTGCTTCATAGTCAATCCCATCTCAACATCCTGAAATAACTCAGGAGTAGATGATACAAGTACACATAGCCATATAGTGGTATGCTTATACAGACAGATCAGCGTGGCATCATGGACACCTTCTGGTGATGTAGAGAAAAGTTGAGTCATATTTGGAACTTTCCTCCAACTCTTTATTTTAACAATAACTATGGCACAAGGCAATTGAGGGCAGACAGGAAACTCTTGTGGCCTCATGGACCTATTTTCTCTCAAACGGTCATTGCTGGGCTTATGGAGAATTCTATTAATTCCTCCAAGCAGGTACCCGTCATTAATACGGGCAATCTGGATGTACAATTTCAAAGACTGAAATTCCTGCTCTCGGAAAACACGTCTGTTTTGATCTTTCTATGCAGTCAACCAGTAAAAATGTTGCACATATTTTCTGCACCTATCCAAAGAAATTTATCTTTCACACCCTACTTCATGCCATATGTTGGAAGCTGAAAGAATGAAGGATTTAGCTGTCAGTCTCTGAAGGCAGTACAGGCCCTCTTCCAACTGCACACAGCGTCAGATCTGAAAGTATGACATTTCACTTTAGCTTCTGTCAGCACTATCTGCAGTGTATCACTGGTGCACTGTTGAAAATATTCTTGATAGGCAGCTCATATGCGCTGGATAAAGTGCTCATTAATCTTGCCTTTAAAGTACTGAGAAGTTGGGCGGTAAAATTCTTAAGTGAATGTGCTCAGCTCCAGCACGGAATGGATATTCCCACTGTATTTCCCAGCCAACAAAGGGAGTCTTCAAAAAGCCACCTGTGAAGTTATTTCAGCTGTGTTTGCTTTAGGTATGCTATTTCTCCTTACAGAAAATCTCCTTCCCCCCAGTCGGTTTTGTGCTGGCAGCGGGGCACAGCCACTGCAGCGACACGAGTGACACTGCAAAGCAAAAGCCCCGGTCGGGTACCAGCTGGGGAAGGGTTTTACTGCTCCCGCATCCCTCTGCAGCATACCCATGGCTGGTCACGGGCCTTAGGATACAGCCCTGGCTTGCAACAAACAGAATTAATCCTCTCACCAACACAGTGGAGGTAAATTTTGAAAGAACACTTTTAAACCACCTCAAGAAATAAATGCATGGGGTGATTTTTACAACTGCTCTTCCCCCCATGCTCAAATATTTTGGTATTTAGCAGGAATAGTTCAGTCTGCAAGAACCTGGTTCTCTGACAAATATTTTAAAAATGTTTCCACAAAACAAGGACACTTCATGAAACATTTAATGAAAATATGGATTTTTGCTTGTTTTTAATCCCTTCCCTATTAATAAAAGATTGGTTTTTTTAAAGATTCACTATTTATTTTTCTCCCTCTGCAACTTAATACAGTAGAAACAGACAGTAGGTTAGGCATTTGCCAACAGCAACAAGAAAACAATAAAACGAAACAGAGTAATATTTTTTAGCTCCCCCTCCCCCGCACCTAAAACTCCCGGGGCAGAAAATGTATGATATGAAATTCATTTTGACAAAGGACTATCAATCACTTCTGGTGATGATCCTCCAATTTGTTATTACCGTTAAACTATTTTATGCTTATATCAGCATTCATATAAGACAATCTGGCTTCATAGCAGAACACACTAAATACTTCACTAATAGCTGAAATGCTGATTTCATAATAAAATCAAACCCACATTTTGGATGGAGTCTTCCAACGTAATTCTATTAGGAATAAAAAGCCAAAGAAGAAAACAAAATCTCAAAGAGACCAACCACTCTCCTTCAAGACAGATTTATACTGTAAGCAATACCCATAATAAAATAATTGAATGCCATTTATGTTAGCTTTATCAATCTTCGAAGTCTGCAAATATTCCTACAGTAGGTAGATATGCTGGTTAAATCCTGACATCCCACTTACCAAGCACCACACTAGATGATGACATTAACCTGCAATGATCAGCTACAGTAGAGCCTGCTGAAGCCTCAAAACCTCTTAATTTCAAACCAAGCTGGTAGGGAAGTGGCTGCACCAACTCCATGTCTACATGAGGGCCTGCAGGAGAGATGCAGAAAGATGTTCTTTCATTCATTCACACGGAAGTATGAATGAATCAAAGAACTTACCCAGAAATGTTCCTCAGACTCCATTCATGTTTGCGAAACAGAAGCACAGGCTCAGCATCCCACTCTTACTAATGCCCATGCCTTATTTTCCCAATGTAAAGCAAGTTTTGGTCTACAATCTGACTGTCTGCATTTATTAACATGTAAAAATGTCTACACCATGATTTCATATGCATGTAAAATCCTAAAACATGTACACTTTACTAGAGGACCTCTCTCAGTAATAACATTCAGCCACAAACTCTAACAGCTTAGTGTTAACTACCCTCTGCCAGTATCTTAACATATACATCCTTCACAACCCATCTGCTTTGGAAAAATCTGGCAGAGGAGAAGTTCTGGCAGCGCCTACGAGCTATGCCCTATGGCACAAGGAGGATACGGGGAATAAAACGTGGACAGCTGGTTCTCCAACAAAAATGTCCTGTCCCCCTATGCAAGCTGACTGACAGCTCAAGCCTTGTAGCTGTGCTGTGGCTGTACCAGGAGAAAAATGATCTCCAAGTCTTTGCTGAAAAACACCCTGTCTTCATTTCTATCTTCCCTTAACAATTTCCAGGTCCGAAGACCGGAATGGCAAGAATAATCAGTGGGCTACTAATGGTGTCGAAAGTGCATTAGTAAAAGGAGAAGCATGCATGCCAGAAACACGCCTCCCTTGAGAATCCCACTGCAGGAAATTTGGAAATGAGCCATAGAGACCCGAATCTATTGCTCACCACTAGCTTGAGAAAGAAGGCACACAAGGTCTGAAGACGACCACCTGCTCAGTGAAACTCCTCAGGATGGAGCTTTGCCATACTTACCAGCTGTCTGGGATCACAGGGAAGGAAGCATGGCATTTCAGGAATACCAACCAGACAGGACCACACTGGTTAGAAAGAACACTTTAAGCGACAGAAAACATCTGCTAAGTCAATGTCTAATTATCACCCAAATGACAATACTTAAATTTTCTGCCATGCCCCAGGATGCAAGAGGCTCAGACCTATGCATGGCCCATGGGAAGCAAAGAGCAAGACCTCACAATACATCTGCCTCCTGACTTAAGTGCATAGAATGTCTGGAGTTGGAGTTTTGAACAAGTAAGGCTTGACTTAGCCCTAGAGAAAGTAGTAAGAAACTTGTACAAAATGCCTTTTAAGTCAAAGCTTCAGACCTCCATATTAAGTCTTCAAACACTCGATCTTACAAAGGTCAAGCATCCAAACAAGAATTTGACTGATGTACAAATTTAATAACAGATGCTCGTGTACACTCAGTGTGTGCGTGCCAGAACGATTGTTCTGTGCATCAAACTGTCACTCACACAAAGAGATTCCCTGAAATTATCACAGCCTATAGATGCACAGCTGTGCAGGGATTTCTACCTGCAAATTTGCACACATACCTTATAAAAACGCAGAGCTTAAATAAATGTGCTCAGCAGATAATGCTTTGCCCATGGCATCTAGTTTTGGTTCTACCCAAGTAGAAGGTTAAATAGAGAGGGGGGTAACAAGACAGATCTTACCCTGAAAGGACGAAACAGCAGGAGATCACAGAGGAGTTCTTTAGAAAGGCACCTATATGGTACATGCATACCTGGTGGGTCTAACTTGCCTGAGACAATTTAATTATACCACACAAAATAAACAGCTCGCTCTGCCATGTGAAAGCATGTAGCTTCACTTGTCAGCACCTAAGCCATTTTCGGTGAAGCAGAACTGAAGTGTTTATGTGAAAGCTGCTTATGTGGCCAGCCACTTGAGAGTTCTCACTTTAAAGTACCATGAAACAGGCACACTATTATGGGAATTAGGGACATTTTTCAACAGAGGGCCAGCTGGCAGTCACAGGGAGACCCAGCTTCATCCTGAATGTGATTTTGCACATCTCGCCCTGACCCACCGCACATCTGGATAAACCCAGAGCATATTGAAGGTTTACCTCCAGAGGTAAACTCTCCTCTGGAAAGACCGTAAGAGACTCCTGGCAGTGCCTTCAAAAGGGAGAGCCCCGCAGGCAGGGACGTCAGAGCCATATTGAGATCCTGGGGAATGTTTCATGAAGCTGTACTTGATACTGTCGTATGTTTTTGATTCACCACCATTTTACTTAGTAGACACATTTGGAAGTGTTAGAGTTTCCTCTGTGGAATTTAACTCACAGAGAAGGCTCTCTTCTGACACATTACAAATTTCAATCAAAAAGTTATAACTTGCTGGAAGTGCCACTTAGAGTTTCCTATTAACCTTCCAGTGGTTACCATCATGATATGTTATATAGGAGATTCAGTTACATTTATCTCCCTGAAGCAGTATTCACACTACCACAATAGGTAAAGCTGGCTTGAAAAATTCTGGAAGAACCTGAAGTATAAATGTCCCATGATAAAGTTGCCATGAAGCATTTTGACTTCACTGAAAGAAAACCTTACAGAAGGAATATTTAAATATTTCCAGTTGAAATTTTTCAGACACACAATCGGATGAGAAATTTCCATTCCTTTTTTGGGGGTGAAATTCCAAAATTTCTCCCACAATGGATATTTCCAATTTTACTGTGCTCCTGCCTGAGGCGCAGTCTGCCCTCAGTTCAGTGGGAATACTGCAATCCAGTATAGTCATATTAATAGATCTGTATATATGTTAGAAAATGTGTATTAACAATGGCAATTTCCACCTCGGTACACACCTACTGACAGTTTCCCAGCTCCTTCCAGTCAGCTGGCTACACAGCCAGTGAGTAAATAAGGAAAAATCTCTCAGTATCTTGGAGAAGGCAAAAACTCTCCTAAGTTATTCAGTATTTGCACTCTCCCCACGCTCAAGTCAGCATGCACAAAGGCAGCTGGACCTGGCACATCGGGCACTGAGCAAGGACCATCTTTCCAGCTCTGCCAGTGACCTGCCCCATGGCACCAGGTGAACCACTTCTCTCTCAGTCTCCCACCCTAAGGATATCGATGCTTTCCTTACCAAATGTTAGGAGATTTGGGGTTGAGGGGTGATCCCATCTATACTCCAGGCGTTCCTGTGATTGTGAGACAGTTTAAAACATCCTGATAACATCTCCACTAGCCCATCCCAGCAGCTGTAAGAGTTTAGCCAGAGGCAGTGTGGACATTCAGCACAGAAGGCTTGGGTATTTATTCCTCTCTAAACTCTGTCATGTTCCAGCTAGACCAGCTACTATCTTGTTTTCCAATATGACTAACCACAAATCTAGCAGTGAATACAGTACAGACCCATATTTAGAATGTTTGGCGTTATTTGTCATTTCTGTTGTGTTTCATATGAATTTCTTTGCAGAATGTGGTGGATATATTAACGATGGGGAAAGCTGCTGTTTTAACAGCAATACAGTATCCCAATAATGCTTTTTTTTCCAAGTATTTTAATCTCAAGACTACAATTTCAGGCAATTAAGCATTTCACCATCCCTGGGAAACAAGTAATTATTGTCACTTCCATCTAACAGACTGAGGACCTGGCAAACACCAGTTGCTGACTAAAACAGAAACTGGAAATGGGATGCGAGGAGTTGCTGCACAGGATCAAATCTGGCAGCCGTCTCTCCCAGCACGCTGCACCCTACCCGGGCCAGAGGAAGATAAGGGGGAAGACAGTGGGAAAACTGGGTAATTGATCCTGGCCCCAAGAACTGCAGATCAGCTCAGTTCCAAGCAGTTTCAAGCTGTCTTTCATTTATCAAGTACGGTATTTCGAAGCTGTGAATGCTTCTCAGCCATTTAAATGCCATATTTCCCATGGAAGATCCTCAGTAAATTCTTAGTGTCAGTGACATCTTGTGGCAATGAACTCTTTGCTACAGCATATGGTAAACACCGGCATGAGAGGGACAGGCAGAAAGCTCAGGGACAGGCTGAAATCCTGACTGCCGGCCCCTCATGTACCTGCTTGGCTCAGTGCAAAGCTAAATTCCGAGCAGTCAGAGTTTATAACCCTTTTCAGGCTATAACCCTTTATACAAAGGGCTATCCAAGTGAAGATATATAGGATTATACCAAGCCCAGAAACTATACATGATTTTTCAAATTTATTGTCCTTTGTATTGCTTGAATGCTTGGGCTTCTGAAGTTCATATGAATCATCCCAAGAGCTTCCCAGCTCAGTATGCAAATTTGGCATAAAATACATTTATACAAATTGTTTGAGTTCATAAGGACTCAAATCATTTTCTTTTCTCTTTTTCTCATTCTTTCTTTTGTAGAATAAAAAGGGATTAGTGCATGTCCAGCTATCTAAACTGAGCCCTTTTAGGAAAAAATGTTGACAAAGGAGAATGTATATTTTTATAGCTCTGAAATCCATGCAGAAAATAAGTATTTCTAAGATAAATACCGCAACTTCATAGCTTCAAAAAGTATTTGATGAAACAAAATCAATTTTCTTTAGCTGCATTTCATTTCCTTCTGTTCTAATACTTTCTTTTTAAACTTTCTTCTGCCACTTTGTGTTGTTGGTCTAGTGAGTATAAAAAAAAAACCACCAAAAAGTCTATGGCTTGATACACAGTCTGCCTAAGCAAGTGGGAACCTTCTTTACTCTCAGCAAATCTGAGGTCAAGCCCTTTGATAGCCTTAAACAGAAAAGTATTTTTGCATTATGGTTGTTTCTCAAACACTCGCAACGTTCAGCTTATTTACACATCTTTGTACACATCAGCACTTGCTGTCAGTGAGAATTCTGTATCTCAGTACTGTTATTAAGCTAACTTCCACACAGGTTACTTGCACAGGATTTTAAAAGTTGGGGGGAAAGAAGGATCCTGGAAGGAGAGAAGCAAGGGAAGCACAGCAAACTAGAACTAGGTAATTAGGTATGTTCAGACTGCTAAAAAGTCGCAATAAATGACACATATCTGAAATATGTAGGTGTTTTCATCTTATTGAATGCAGTCTTGCGTTGTGAAGTACAAAAGGCAGACAACAACCAGCCTTTTACGGCTTGAGAGGAAAACATGTAGGAAAGGCAGAAATTATAACAGGCAAATGGCAAGGCATTAGATAATTCCAAGTACCTCTCAGTCTCTTTCATTTGGAAAATTGTCTGAATGGTCTGCTCAGTGTCTAACACAGATTTCAGTCACTGGAAATCTCACTACTATATGCTACAGCAAGACATTTAAAGATGTTCATTTCTCACTGCAGTCATGTCTCAAAGCAAACAGGGAATGCTCTGGAAAAAACACTGGACAAAACCAAAATTTTTGTCAATTGCTATTTAAACATTTGTTCAGAATCCCGCCTACTCTCTCGGTAATTGTTTCCCATTTAGACAAGTAATTAAAAAGCAATTGTGCTATTTTACATGTTACCATCAATTTACTTTTCCACTGCATATCTGAAAAAATGCAAAATGAAAGCACTTGAGCCTGGATTTAGACAGTCTAAATTCCACTTGAGTTCCTGCACCTAATGTTTCCAATTAGCGAGGTGTCTCTGCAGACCCAGCAACCAGGAATCAGGAGCTGAAAAGCCCAAAGCCATCTGAATCTGGGCCTCCATGCAAGCACCTTGTTGCAAAAACTCACCCTTATCTGTGAGGGCTTGAATCAGCAGAAGGGTTTCTGAGCTGTGGCATTGCTTCCATACACGGTTTCAGTCAATGTTAGTTTGTTGACTGGATTTAAAGACAGGTTATTGATGATTTATGTCATAAACAGCGGTAGCAACATTTTAAAAATGAATGTATCTCTCTCTCTCCATAACCTGATCCAGAACTTCCCTGCGGTATTCATGTAACTCTCAGTCCTTCAACTGACTCAAAGAAGTCTACACTAAACAATTGTAAAATATGGCTTTAGTAAGGACTCTTGTTGAAGAAAACCTTACGAATGGAACTTTTCCTGAGGAACAGATATCTGAACTAGATAAGGAATGGTTTCTGAGTACGAGGGAAGTGTCTGATCTGTACTTATTAGCTAACATGAAGGAATGCAATCCATCCCCTGAAGGGTTCCTAGTTCACAATAGGCTGAAGATGAAACGCTGGTAACAGAAATCTGCAAGTCCCATGCCTTCAGAAAGCCAAAACTCTGTAGACGTTTGTCACTAGGAACTGGGTTCGTTTCCATGACTAATTATGTCTGTTTTGCATGTGCTCATTCTTAAATAATATGGCACCAATTGTAAAAACCACATACCTCCACAGCTGGGTGACAGCCCTCTGTATTTGTACGAACCAGGGTTACTAAAACATGATGGGCTGTTGACGTCTGTAGCCTTTGGAAATGCATTTTGTAACATCAGCACGGACAGAACGTAAAGAAGAAGTTAGGTTGCCTGTAAACAGCATGAACCAGAGCAATTCCAGGAATGTGCTAGAGCAAGGAACCTCTGCATGCACTGGCTGCTGGGACAATACTATGAATGCGTTAACTCTTCTTTTCTTACTCATTTTAATCAAGAGGGACACAGCAAGGATGGCATTTTGTTTGCTCACAGACAATAGTCAAGATTTGACCAGTGCATCAACGTCAAAGACAAACATGAAGCACACATGTAACAGAGAGAAAAGCAGTGTCATCTCCTGAAGATTGTTGAATCCCGTGAAGTCACCTGCGAAACCTTCCAAGAACAACTCAGACTCCACAGTCAATGCAAGTGTGTTGGATTGGCTCAGTCATCTTCAAGAAGGCAAATCACTGTAATTCCCTTTCAAGGCACAACAATTTCAAACTCACTTTCTGAAAGTTAGGCACCTAAGCACAAGTGGCCTTATTTCCAACAGTAGCAAGCACTGAGGCTCTCAAAGAGATGAATAGAAGCTGTGATTGCTCACCACCGCTGACAATCAGGTAGCTTGTAGTTAAGTGTCTACATCTGCAAAAGAAAAAAGCTGGCTCAAAGGCTTCATTTTTACTGCAAGTGCAAGCTGGGGTATTTGAGGCAGCCAACAGTCTGAACACCTTCCTTGCAAAGTCTTGCAACCTCCAGCAAAAAATACTAAAAGCATTGCATGGGTAATGCTCCTATTCGCAATCTGCAGTTGTACCTTCCTAAATATTTTAAAAGTTTGACATCAGTTGTAGGCATAGGTACCCAAGAAACGTGTGCCTTCCGCAATGCAGGTTCCCATGGGATCCCAGCATCAGGCAACTCTATACTTGCACTGACGGGAATACTGCTGACTGAAGCCCATTTGCTGTGAAGGATGGAAAAGAAACCAAAAATTTCTTTAAATAAATTCTTTTAAGTTGGTTCCATTAGGCTGGAGCTCACTTAGACTGTATGTTCTTGCTGTAATTGGGGTGGGGCTGGGATGGTGTCAGATGTGCTTAATAAATCTTTCCCCCATTTAGTCTATTTATTTTAAGAATCAGCTGCTCAGTCAAATACAGAGAAGGATCACTTCTCACCAGGAAAATAGAATCAACATTCCTTGCTCCGAGATCCTGACCTTCATGCATAGAAAAGAGTGCCCATAAATCTAGAATGGTGGATCTGAAAAGCTGAAACAGGATTTATTTGGATGCCTTCCACACATTGCAGCTATATTTCATAACCACTTACAGTGCTCACTAAATTTTGATGTGGCTGTTCTTGAAAACACACACTTTTCATCGGGGGGGGATAATTAACCATACACCTTCTACCCACTCAAGAAGTATCAGACTGAGTACACTACAAGCAAGATCTGAAATCCCTTGCTACTGCACCGTAACTCTTCTTGAAAAGGTGTTTAAAATTCTAAGGATGACGACAATTCAGAAATACTTAAAATCACAACCTAGACCCCTTCCTTGCATTCTCGCCAGGATCTCAGTTACCACGTTATCTCTTGTTCACTGACAAATTTTCTGCTTCTACACAATTAAAATGAGGAAGCATTATTCTGCGAATAGGGAATGTCCTGACATCTAAATCAAGTAAAAGAAGAGGGAAACAAAAATTTCTCTTCTAAAAATCTTTTTTTGGGGGAAAAAAATTAAAGAAAATAATTTCATCACCTACAGCACAATACAGTGGTTCAAAGCCTGACCTCAAGGAAAGCAAGAAAGAAGAAAGTGAATATTGAAATGGGTGTCAGCTACTATACCTAGGAGAGAAGGAATTAAATTAATGAAGAGAAACTAAGGCTGAATACTAAGATGGGGAGGAATTCGTCATAGAGAGGCTTCTTTCTCTTAATGCAGCACAACACTTCAATACATGCTTTTTGCCTTATGGGAAGATTTACAATCTCTGAATGTGTGTACTAGGTGCTTGACTTCCCATGGCTTTCAAAAAGAATTACATGCCCTAACTGTCCTCTATGCCTTTGGAAGTTTTCTCCTCAGACCCTAACTAATCCTTATTCATTTCACTTGGTCCATTTCCAGGCTGAAAATTAAGCACTCAAGTGCTTTGCATAAGATTATGGGATGATGTTGCAGAACCAAGGCTGAAGTCCCACCATGTGGAACATTTCAAAG
>NW_009185737.1:114239-124199 GCF_000690835.1 Fulmarus glacialis | reverse complement strand
TGCTCTGCAGGGTAGGCTGGAAACGGCAATCCAACACCTCTTTTCCGTTTCTGTTTCTTTTAACCAGAAATCCGGTTATGTAATGACAAACCTGTAGCTTCAAAAGAGAGTTGCAGCTTCTGTACAACCTGAAGTTTTTCCTAAAGGGAGTCTTTTTATGCTCAAAGCACAATAGATACTCATGTAACCATGAACCACCATTTTAATTTTTCTTTTTGCCTCATCAAGTACTTACTGAGCAGAAGGTACTACCTGTGATAAATGCTACCTGTCAAGACTTTACTTTGATCATACTTCAAGAAGGAAGGATTTCCAAATCATTTGCTTGGAAATTTTTAATTCTTAAGTGGGTTGTTTGTTTGCCTCAAAGGAAGCACTAACCTATTTTACATTGTCAAAAATCTATTTTTAAACTAAGTTTTCCTTTGTACTTTAAACATTCCCTAAAAATACTTCTTAGGCTCATTTTGTAAAATTAAAATGAAGTAGATGTTTAAACTATCATCTGATTCAGCAGCTCTGTCATTGTGCTTACCCATTGCCTATGGAAGGATCAAAACTGGCCAATGGCTCTGTTCACTTGAATTAGGGTGTTAATACTGTCATTTGTCACGGCACCAAAGTTCCTCTAACCATGTCAAATCAGAAACAGGAGAGATTCCTAGCTTTGCTTAAAATTCTTTTAAAAGTCACAAGCGGAGCACAAGTATTACAGCCCTCTCACTGGCCCTTCCTATGGTTTATATTTAGTGTCAAAAATAAAAGTAGGAGGCTTGGTGTGGGAGGTAGTTTAAAAGGTCACCTCTATAGCTTATAGAAAGGATTTGTCTTGCTTCACTAAGCCCCAGACACTGTACTTCAATTTTACCAGTTAAATTTGACTTTGCAGGACTGGGTGGGAGGGGTGCAATTTATAGAGTGTGGTCAGCAGAATCCACAGTGCGATGTATCACAGCCGAGCAACTGCAGGAGCCTCCCTGGGCTTGGCTCTGCACAAGATAACTTTGCAGGAGAAAAACCAAAGCAGCCTGTTTTTCTTGTAAAAGGGAAGATTTGGAAATACATTGATATTCTGAGCTGTCATGCTCTAAGTGACTGGTAGCCTTTTTATGGAAGAAAACAAAAACATAGCCAGGATGCTATTATGATCTAAATATCACCTGTTAACAGAGGGATCCTAGCACTAATATTACCTATTTTAATCAACAGTAAAAGCAGTAGCAGAAGAATGATTCTCCTGGTAATGGAGACTTTGCTTTCTGCATTTGGAGGATGCTCTTTTCCACTCCTTCATGTCATGCCTGAGGGAATTATTCACAGGAAACACAGGAGCCAGACCCCTTTGTTTTGCACTTGCTGTTCTTAGACTCAAGAATTTCATTAAAACCCTTTCACGTTGAAAAAAGGAAAATCTTGGAGGAAGGGGAAAATAAAGCTTTTTCCCTCATTTTATTTACAGACACTGCTAAGCCTCCTTAAGCTACTTTTGACTCGCTGTCTCATACCCCGACAAAGCAGATGTGAAGAAGGCAGATATATAACAGTACAGCACGCACAGCAGGGCTGCCAACTGTCAATAAATTTATGAACAGTTTGTAGAACTACAGGAGTTTTGTGAAAATTCTTATTCTTTCAGTAAAAACTGGCAAGCTCTCCTGCATCTTGGCAAAAAAATACACAATTACAATTTGAGAACATACTGGTCTACTTCCACCTGGGAAAAAAACCCACAAAACATAACCCCGATGCTGCTGGATCAGATAATTTCTGCATGGAGCTCTTTCAAATTCCTCTGATGTTGGAATGGATAACGGAGTTGCTGATGTTTAAAAGTAATTGGCAAATGAATTCTGCAGGATACCGAATATCGTGCAACAGAACGTGAACGCAGTTTAGTTAACCACTAAAATAGAAATACTTTGTTTCCTGACATTGGAGTTTTAAAAATAACCACCTAGAATTACTTTTATGACTAATCACATGGGATATTTCCCTTTCTGCCCCAAAACTGGGTAGGTTGGTATTCAAATGCTAATCTGCACAAACAACTATGAGCTTTATTTTAACTGATAAATTTGAATGTGCAAAATCTGTGCTTCCAAATGTAAAGGCTGTACTGAAACTGTTTTGCATAACTGGCTTAATATGCATGAAATTATAGGGGCATCCTACAAATCAGTCATTGCGTGCTTTGTACTTGCACCTGTTTCAGTATCTATAACCTGCCATTTGCCTGTATGGGTCCAGCAGGCAAAACCACGCACCTGGATACCCAACATATATAAACCGCAGTGTACAACCTGGTGCAGGTATAATTACAGAGGTCAGCTTGCTATCCAAAGCCATTTAAAATACCAGGCCCCAAACTCCCTTGCTCTACAGCTAAATCTTATATTCAGTTTTTGCCTCTCTCCAATTTTATGGATTGCCAAGGTTTGATTTAGAGAAGTGCAGCAGGAACACTATTGGAGAGAAGCCTTGCCTAGGAATTTTTATTGTAACAGAGTTGAATTTATTCCAGCTGGCTTTCTGCAAATGCAAATAGGACAGCCAAAGATTTTACATTCAAGATTAAGCAGAACTTTAAAGGCAGGAAGCATGTCTGCCTGCAACAGCATCTCATGAGGTTCCACATCTCTTAGTGTGGTTGAAAAAATTATGAAGAAGCTACAAAATGTCCATTCTTCTCAGTAGCTTTCCTGGTCCTACAGCTAGAAGTAAAAGATTTTTAGGGCTCGTGCTATCTGTCAGGCTTCACAATCATTTTGAACACTCACTTCAACCACTAATCGTGTGTTATCCCTGCTATGTTTCTATGAGCTACTTCTACTTTATTGTTCAAGGTCAGGTTGGATGGGGCTTTGAACAACCTGATCTAGTGAAAGATATCCCTGCCCATGGCAGATGATCTTTAAAAGTCCACTCTAACCCAAACCATTCTATGATTCTATCAGGGACTTAATAAAATAAAATTAAGGAACTGAGACTGTGTCTTCAACTGCTTCCTTTTTTTGATTTGGGTAATAATAAACATGAGCCTTTCATAATAGTCTATTTGTATCATTTTTGAAAGTTATTTTAAATGCATAAATTTGAATAGTACAAGTGAAATCAACTGTAATGTTTCTTAGCCTCCCAAACGTCAGAAATGGTGTATGCGCATACACAAACGTCCCACCCGAGCAGGGGAGGGAAGCAGAGAGAGCAAGAGCACACATACATTCCCAGACAATCATTCTGGTGGGAAGAAAAAAAAAAAATTGCCTTATATCAAACTGAGATTAAGCGAATTTCTGCCACTGCTGAATGACTTGGGAACTCTATTCACTTTAATATACTATGAGCTGTTATCCCCATCTTTATACAAAAACCCTGAGTTTCTCAAGAGCAGCTTGAAAAAGTATTCAACATTTCTGTACTTTCTATATATATTTTTTCCCATTAAAATGACACTGCTGCATGTTAGCAGGAATAACACAGACCTCTTGCCTCCCCCGGTTTTCTGTTTGTATATATTATTTATGGGGAGAGCTGGCTCCAACCCCTGCATTTAGGCTACCTAACACTTGCTATTATAAAATATTACTGTGACCTTTTTTGAGTTCTTAACACTGTCACTGATGCAGCTAGCCTTAGAAATTCAGAAAAAGCCCCAAAGGATTTTCCTTGGTCCGTGAAATTCGTTTCAGATTTGACGGGTAATGATTCAAAAATCTCCGTTTTGTCCTCTCCCTTTGTCAGGAACGTTTTGGTAGTCTACATCTGGACACATGGAAGTGCCACACCCAAGGCAGCAGCATCACATACAGGGGCAGCAGCACATGTAACTAACCTGCAAGAGCTGAGTTTTGAACTCCACTCCTGCCCTGGCCAGGGATACAGTTTGTGAACCTGTGCGCTGTGACACTGGTTTTAGCCCATCCAAAATGAGTTCTTCAACATGGCTACTGGTCACACGGCTACACGATGCCTTGGGACTGCTGAACTTGGTCTTTAGATACACTCCTTTGAACTCTTGACTCTCCAATGCCATGTCTGTGCATTACATATGACTTCACGTAACATACATTAACAGAGATCCCAGGAGACCAGCATTAACCTTTCGCCCATTTGTGCAACAGAAAGACTGGGCAGAGCATTAACAGCAATTTAGCTGTCTGTGCTCATGAGTACCCAAATCCATGTCCTACCACCAGGATAGCAGACCCAGCTCTTGCTCTTGGTGGATCCAAGATCGAGTCAAGAACAAGCTGCAGCTACGAGCACATCAGCCATTTACAGGAGGCAGCCCGGGGGGAAGCAGCAGCATTGAAAGTCGTTTTGCAGACGGTGTGTACCTACAACAAGAACACTTTCAGCTCCAGTAATTCTTTTATACTGCAGAAGGGACAAGATGACAAATCTGATTATATTAAAGTCCATTCTTTCACCCAGCTTTCCAAAATTTACAAGTTCACCATATGCTTTAATGGAAGAATAACCTGCCTCTTTTTAAGGTTTCAGTTTTAAGGGATTCAATCATTTCATGCGTGCATTGCCATGTATACTGAGAAGTCAGCTCCTGTACATTCATGGGCAAACAATCCTTTTGCCAAGACCCTGTGCTGTATGCCTGATATCTGACAGCACTGATATCTGACAGCACGTTTGCAAATGGGTCTTCTCTATTTAGTGGCATTTGTACCCAAATTTTAAAAGATACTCAGGTGTCTATTTACTAATTATGTCAAATTAACATTAGAAGCATATATATAAAAATTCAGGGAGGGAGGAAGAAAGATAGATAGATAGATAAATTGTCTAATGTATTTTGCCACCTCACAATTTAACTGTATTCTACTGCATCAGATTTTTTTTTTTTTTTTATTTTAAATTTCAGAGAAGACACATTGTTCAGTTTGTCAGTTGAGAGAAAATTCATACTAGGTACTGCAAAGAGCTACTTACTGGCACCGTATACAATTTGTAGGTAATTCACATTAAATTGTATCTCCCATTCCACTGTGTATTACAGAACAAAAGATATGCCTGCAAGAATGACAATGTTACATCTGCATAGAGAGTCTGTGATTATTATACATTCTTCCCACATAAACTTGTGGAAATGCGGATGCCCTAAATTAAGGGCCACATTTTGATACCACTTATGTCAGTGGGACACTGCAACCAAATAGGACAAAAGGTAAATTTCTCTCCCGATTACACTGAACATAAAACCACAAAATACACTGGAAAGAAAGGTGGTGGAGGGTTTTTTTTTTCCTTTCTTTCCTTTTTTTTTTGTTTTAGGAGGGTAAAATTACAGATCTAGTCTAATGGTTTTTTTTCTCCTGGTATGTGGGTGTCAGGATGTCACAGGTTCTTCTTCACCTCATGAAATATGATTTTGCTAATGTTTCCCTCACACTATAACAAAAAGCCAAGTAGGCGGTATGTACCGGCTTCCAGAAGTGCAAAGTCCCATTACGTTTTGTAATAAATTCAAATGTGGTCTGCAGGAAATCAGAGAGTTTATTCTGGAGAAGGGATGGATTTTTACTCTTCAGCATCAGCATGCACACACCTGCACCTGTGTTCACACATGCACTGACACTGACCTATGGAGGAATCCCAAAATAAGCATAAACAGCAGCAGAAACTGTGTGTCGTACCAATCCAGGAGAAAATTCTGGGGCATGTAGGTGTGAGGCTATTTAAGGGATTTCCAAAAATGTCAAAATGTTAGCAGATTTTTTTTTTTGCACCTACAAAGTGAAGGTTTGCAAATACGCAGTTTTCAGCACATGTGGAGGCAGTGTTGAGGCATAGGTAAACATTTTGAGCCTGGATCAACACTGACTTTTTTTTTTCCCCTGCTTTTATAAAGAAGGAAAAAGCAGAATGGCAGCTTATCAGAAGGATTTTCTAGAAACCCAAAGCATGGAAGACAGAAGTAAAAATCCAGAGCAATCTCTTGCATTTAGTAGAGCAGCCCTTCCTAGTGTTAACAACAAAACCATAAGTCATTTCAGCAAATATTCTCCTAGGAATATTCAGTCTACAAAAGCAAAAGAGAGACATTCACCCCTAGGGGGGTGGCACCGGCCCCATCAGATAGATGTTAGGGACTCAGTTGCAAAGGAATTGCTGGTTCTTCCTTTCTCCCTGGTGAGAAAAAGAAAGAAACAAGAATCCCACTGGGAACATGAGGAGGAGTATTGCTGTCGGCCCCATTGCACGCACTTGCAGAAGTGGGTCTGCATGCCTGTAAGATCTCACGAACGGCCACCGCTGCCCCTAGCTGAGCGGGAGTTTCAGAAAAGCCCTGTAAGCACCGTCAGAGGAGCAATCACAGGAGAAGTGGAATATTTTTTGAGATGACTCTTTTCCTCACACTGCTTTCATCAAATATATAAAAGATCAAATAAAAAACCATAATTATAGTATGTGTATACACGCTAGCTCACACGTAACTAATCCCTATACTAATGAGTGCAGTATTTTAACACCTGAATACTAAGGAATCAAGTCTTTGGAGAGCTTTTTAAAAATACCAAGCAGTTGGGGTGCCTGATGTTCTTCCTCCTGAGATTTTGTCACTTAGAAGATAAAAAATATAAAACATATAAAAATGCTCCTTTCCAAAGCAAGGCCCCAAATGAAATTTTTGCCCCAAATGCCATTCTTCATAGTTTGCATGTAGTTAAACACTTTCCATTTTCTGTCAATTTTAACATTATTCACAGTACAATGATGCCTAGTTTTAATTGAATATTCAAATAAATGCTTTCTAATATATGAATGCTTAGTGTTTGCAATAGGAAAAGGCGACCTTGCTATATATAATTATGTCCTACTTTGGTCTGGAGTTTATTTCAATCATAAAATAACCAAAGGAATGGGAACACAATTTCAGCTAGAATTGTGTGTTTATTCATATATAATTAATAAGGCCTGTATCTAATGTGCATTCCAAACTCCTCAAATAAATCTGTTTAGGCAGGAAATAACATGTCTAATTAGTCTAAATGGACAAGTTGCATCCTGTCAAAAAACCTTCCCTTTGTCAGATGAAGCCCCTCTAGCCTACTGCACCGCATGTGTAACTTTTCCCAGGACACGTGGGAAGGGGGTCTTTTGGACGGAAAAAAAGGTCAGTTCCTGTAAGGCAAACAAATAAGAGGAATAAACTCCCTTATGCTTGAATATTAATCACTTATATGTGAATAATAAGCATGCCCCATGAGTCTAAATGATCCACTCATGTTTGTAAATGAGCTATCACATAAACTTCTGAAGACCCAATCTTGCTGCTGCTGAAGTCAACAGTAACATTTCTATAAACCTCATTACGCTTTGAATTTGCCAGAACCATAATAAAATATTACAGTCTTATCATTACAGGATAGCGTTTCTCAAACTTCAAACTCACTATCAGTTTCTCTAAGCTACGGATACCTACATCCATCCTTCCAGAAACAACGATTTCACGAATTCCTTTCAAAATACGCACACATATGCATGTTATTCAAACCAATTGATTTTGGGAGCTGCTGTATCCAAGCTAATACCCACTGCATACAACACTAATCCATATGGATACATTTTCAGAACAGCTACCACTGCGTAGAAGAATTTCCAAATTAATTACATCTAGTAAAATTCACAAAGGTGCTGTCTTACTTAAAACACTGTTGCTGCCAAATGCGTAACACTTAAAACTTAAATGGTGACATATATTACCAAGTTCACCACCGCTCCACTTGGTGGAGTTGTGCAGATAATTAAAAGCCACTCTAAGTGACGTAAGAAGATTACTCTTTTAGGAAGCAGTGCTTTAAAGGCTTCAGTGTGCTTCCACAGCACTTAGCTATTTGTTTGTTTCTTAGGAATGTTTTATTTTAATAAGTGCAATTTTATATGGGTTCTACTGCTTTAATGTAAAACATATGAATATGAACATGCAGTATTTACAGGAGACCTCCCCCCCTGCATTCTGCTCTATTTTGTCATATTTTCTGCAGTAGATACGTGATTTTTATTTTCCCTTTAGTGGTGAGGGAATTTGCCCACATTATTTGCTCTGTGGGCATCTGTGTAACACATTCTGAATTTATTTCATGATGTCTCTTGAAAGCACTGTGAATCCAAGACATGCCGAATCAAACTAATGAAGTAACCCCTGCACTAACAAACCCTCCCTGTCTCAACTCTGTTAGAAGCAGAAAAGACATAAGACTGATAGACAAATATTAAAGACATAATTCTTTTGGACTTGGTCCACATGTTCACAAGATAATGAGACATTAACAAAGACATAGATACGCATATGAAATATTAGATCTGACATTTCATTTGAGGTGAAAATTGCCAGTCCTCCTAATGACATCTTTTCTTACTGGGTACAAGAAAAAAAATGACAGAACTGTAAAAACTTCCTTTTTTCACAGCACCGATTTTGATCTTATTATGCCAATTTTCATTGAAGAACTTTAAAATGAACACAATGAAAAGCTGGCAAGAAAAAAAAAAAGCAAGCTGCTGGTTACTCACCAAGAGTTCCTTTAATTTTAAGAGATCAACACCATGACACAACCTTGCTGATATCACCATTATTCCCTAACTTGTGGCTGGCTCAGGCCCCTAAGATTTAAACAGCTCTACAGGAAGTAGAGAGGCTGAATATAAAGTGAGAATATGCCTCCTCTAAGTTAACGCTATTTATCTTGAAATACTGAGGGGGTTAAAACCAGTTTACATCAACCTAGACATTTTCATTCCTCAAGTTGCATCTTCAGCTCCGTTTGTGACCTTACAATGCAATGTGTCAAAAAGAAGAGGCATCTGAATCTTTTATTCCAGCTGCAGTATTGCGTCCTGCATACATTTATACATTTTGTTTATGCTCCGATGTCACATCGCATTCCACATTGGTCACTCAAACACAGTTGCCAAAAGTTATTTTCATTAAAGCCTTTCAATGTGTTGGTAGGGGAAGGAGGTCAGGGCTGAGACGCCTTCTTTTTTGTTTGCTTGCGTTTTGCTGTTTTTTTCAGAAGAGAAGAGAAAATATCAAGAATACAGAAGAAAGGAAAAGCTTCCCAGACAGTACCGCAGAACAAGTAAGCACCATGGCAGATATTCACTCCAGGAAGATAAAACAGACATTCAAGCAAAAAGTTCCATTTCACGTATTTAGTCTTCAAGAGATGACAAGTGTTGTAAAGCAATAATTGTAACTTCACTAACTCTGTGGCTTTATCCCAGCAAAAACAAGGGTATCCTACTGTAAATGCTGTAGAAAAAGGTGGTGAGATATCCTCACAACTGCATCTTTTCCTAATCCATAGCCAGACTGCAGCAATTATCCCTTAGGGTCTCTGCAGAGCTCCAGTATCATTCCTGAGCCTTGATCTCCAAATCACTGTACACAATGGCCCAATCCAGATGGGATGCTAACAATGTGCTTAATTTTAGTAATTTAGCTAATATAACTGCAATTATTGGCCATGTTCCTTTCTTCTCCTCCTCACCCTTTCAGGAAAATTTTGAAACATGGGCAGGCTCATCCCTACACAAGACAACATTTGTGGCAGCCCTCAACTCCAGGACCAGGCTGTCAGTAGGACCTGATCATACCAAAACATTTCCAAGCTTTCCGGAATGAAAATCCCTGTGTCAAAAGTTATGCAGAGTGTCCTGCAGATCCCTGCATTTTCCAAAGCCATGTCATTGAGTAAAAAGAACAACACAACATGAACTAAAACCCCTTGCTGAAACCACTGTAGCACACCTCTAGAAAGCAATTTTCAAGGTTGCAACTCCATTACACCTATTTGGGGGGTTAAAGTCACTTTCCTAATGACCACAACCTTAATAGGATTGCTTAGAGCTATCGTTCCTCATCAGGTTCCCCCTCTGTCAACGTTAGCTTTTCCACTCAAAAATAAAGCTTATTGTAAACTAATATAATCTTGGAGG
>NW_009185737.1:77251-114226 GCF_000690835.1 Fulmarus glacialis | reverse complement strand
GGTGGGGGGGGAGGGAGGAAGAGACGGTGAAGGGGAAAAGAGAAAAAATGACACATGACAGCAGAGTGCCAGTTAAAAATGTAATCTTTGCACATAGTAGCAGCATGGCCTTAACATTATACACTCAAAGGTCTTGGACATGTTTGATGTTAAATGACCCCAGTGAATGATAAAGCAACCTTGCTCTCCTTGGCTACACATGCTTCATGGAAGATGAATAAACATAAGCTGGTCTGCCGTCGTGTGTGTGTGCTCAGAGTAATCCTGAGGTATTATTGTGAATCCTTCCAGACTGTCTAAGCCCCTACGAAGGGCATGTTATAAAAGGCATTCATCATCTGCTAAGAAGCTGCATTTGGGACATTCCATCTCCTAGGTAGTCACTAAAACCATTTAACAGGGAAAAATGGCAATCAGCAAAATAATCAACTTGTACCACCCAAGAGAGAAATCACCCAATCCCTCTTTGGAACATTCATGTCTTCTTAAGGAGATTAAAATCTGGAGCTGATTTTTAAGTAAAGCTACTGACAAAAGAGGGATAAAAATATTTTTTAATTCTTCCAGAATATTAAAACACAATCTGGAATGATCAATATCAGCAAGAACCCAAGCAGATTTATTGGTTATGAAAAACTGGACTGTTAAATGCTAAATTGGAAAGGCTAAAAAACCCAAAATCAATGCTTATTTATAGCATCATTCCCTTGATAGCTGTAAATAGCATCATTTTCACGGTTATAAAATGCATTGGCATGTGCTCTGATTCATTCAGCACAGGTCACTAGTTAGATCCAGGACAGCAGATAAGCACGTGCTTAAAGAAAGGGTGTATCTAAGTCCCAAAAGGTGGCCACTATAAACAGTAACACCGCTAATATACCTTAGTATTTGAACAGTATCCTCTACTTGAGAAGAGAATTTCTTCTGCCCAGATATAACTATAAATATACAGTTCTCAACAACTGCTGGTGATTCTTAATTATTTTTGTTGCTGTTAACATGCTGGACATATTCCACTGAATTTCATAGCCTATAATGGAAGAACTCTTTATCCTAAATTATAAATTTTTGTTGTGAACAGAAATATCGATCTACCAGCAAATAGCAATTTTATTTACTCAATATCCATAAGAACAGGCTTACAGAAGTAATTTTAATTATTAAGTCTATGTTCACCAATTATGTTACGTACAAATTTCATTTCTTTTGTTAATTTTAATAAAAAGTCCATTCCGTGCCTGCTGTGTTCCTCTTCTACAAAGGCATTTAAAAGATTAGTCTTAATTATGGGATTCAATATACAGTGTGAGGAGAAAAAAACTAACAAAACCACCAACAATAATGGATGGACTGCATGGCTTTCTGCTAATTTCTCAGCAGGCACAAACCCTGTAGCATTAAAAATACAGAAGGAAAATGACTTCTGGAGTTACTGAGGGAAAAATATCATCAAAAAGCAAACTCATGCAGTATCTGTGTCATGCAGTGCATATAGCACAGGCTAAATCTTCGCAATTTCCTATGTGCAATTAAGTCATATTTTAGATGATTTTTGGGGATCAGATTTTCAAAGAGCATTTTGCTGGCACAAAGATTCAGCCCAGTGCCTTGTAATGAGTGAATTATGTACCTGATCAAATGCATTTCACCAGGTGTTAGGAAGCCACCTGGTTTTGGCATTTTGCAAATCCCACCAGGCACCTGCCTGCATCCTTGGGGAACTGAATCCCTTCAGACAGCCGGATGAACGCTAAACGTGTCCACACATCTGCGTAACTACAGACAGTGGGGAAGGGAGGAACATACACGCATGTATACTGTAGGGACAAGAGTGCCTGCATGAAACACAGCACCTTTCTGGGTCTTACACATTTAAGCACATCAGCAATCAACATCAATGGATCTTTTCACTGATCTGCAGTCATATAACATTCCTTGATGCATTCTGAGGGAGGAGTAGTTAGAAACAAACATTAATGAAAGAGATATTATGATGGTGGAACTACATGAACATTATCTGGTTTGAAAGTTTTTGCTGCTGCTACTATATTTTTATCGCAGATGAGCACCTGGAAGCTGATGAACCTGCGAACACACCAGTATCTCGGTGAAGCAGCTCTCAGTTTTCCATTTCCACTGCTCCCATCCCCCCCAGCCCAGCTCATTTATGGGGCCCAGATGGACTTTGCTCACTGAGAGATGTTGCGTTATTCTCTCCTCATGCCAAGTCCCTCGGAGCTCAGCAGCCATGCTGCCTGCTTGAATTGAGTGATTCATCAGCCCCTCTCTATTTGTCCAGGATCTCAATGTGCTCATTCTTTTCTCCTCCTCTCTGCCCTTTTTCTCCAGTTCAGTTCAGTCTCAATTTCATTACAACCTTTCTTCCCAGTGTCTCAGTACATCCACATTCATCCACATTAACTCTGAATGGCAAAGTCTCACTATCTGTTGGGAATGCTGACAACAGATTGTTTCATAATTAATTGAAAGGCAAAACCTGGACATTCTCAATCAATGCTGATGGGAATTACTTTGTCCAGCTTCAGTAAACCAGCAGTGCATGGCACAGGGAAACCAACGCTCAAGTTAAATACTAATTATTTCACTGTGAGCTAAACATACAATTTAAAATTTGTGCTTATTTTAAGAAACCTTTTAAAAGCACTGCTTCAATGGTGAGTAATGTAGACATTTGGGGGTAGATTATATCTGGTTAAATTAGCTAATATTTACCTTCAAGAAAAGATTACATAATATTATAGCTTCCACTTTCAAAGTTAATGTAGATGTGCAACAGGGATCAGACATCCATGGTATACAACTATCCTAGCAGAAACATGGAAAAAGGGCTTTTTACAGCACCTGTAAAAATTCAGTGCACATTTAATCACTTTGGTGCCCAATGGCTGTAACATATCTGTGACGCAAAGGATATGGTGTGCAGTATTTTGCACACGTCCATACACACCAGGTATGGACTACATTCTGGTTTTGGTAAAGCTGAAATAACTCTGTATGAAGTTATTCTATAGTAATGTTAATGCAGTTTGTATTTGAGTGCATCATGTCAACTGTAAGATAGAAATTGCCATTTGAGATAAGGCCAATGGTCTAGAACCTCCTCCCCAGTTGCAGTCCATCCCTGCACTGCAGAGCCCATCTAACAACGTCCCAGCAGTCAGCTACAGAAGATATTATCAGCTCAAGGATGTTGCTCATTACTCCCTTAATTAGAGCTTGCTCCAAAGAATGAAGGTTTATAGTCTTTACTAATCCAACTCTGGCCACCTTTCTTACCTAAGTAATCAGGGCTCTCTCAAATCTTATCAAGCTTTATGTCCTGTAAGATATAATACACTGGATCAGATTGAAGGTCCTGTTATGAATGGCATCTTATCTTTGCCAATGGCCAGTACTAGATACTTTAGACATATAATACAAAGGTACATAAATAAACATACACATATATATTTATATATAAACATACACGTGTGTGTGCCAATGCATACAACTAGAATGCATATAATACATATATATAAACAAACTTTCTAATAATGAACAATTTAAAATCCTTCACTAATCCAACACGCATGACAAAGCTGCAATCACACGTGTGCATGCGACAAGTGGAAGCAAAAGTTGAGCAACCTAACACTGGAGTTTTGCAGGCTGTGAATAGCTCCTGTGTCAGCCCAAGTCTCACAGTAGCAAGGTGTACAATGTGCTCCTTCTACCCTGTTTTTGAATGGCCGTGCTCCAGGGCCGCATTTGCTGAGTGGCAGCGAGCAAATGACTGCCAGGGTTTAAAACAGACTAAAGGAAAGGCCGTGCCCTTTTTTTTTTTTTTAAAGGAAGAAATTGGGAAGAAGGGATATGTTACATAAAGAAATTCAGCACATTTTTATTATTCTGAGAAGCTGACAGAGGAGCTACGTTTTCAAAAGGAATCAACTTCTGTGAGGAATCGAGTACTGAAATATTTAACCATTTGAAAGGCCAAGGCTCCCTATCTCACAGTTTTGCTACTTATGCTCTCACTTGACTGAACCACAGAAACAAATGAAGGTGTATTCTTTTAACATTGGGTCAAACCAAACTAACAGGGATTTCAACTAATACTTCTAAAATGCACCCTTTATTCTGTTCAAGATACTTTATTAAAATACGAGTTAATCTCATACTATATATTAGAGTAGTGTACCTAGTGACAGTATAGTAAAGGATCTGTCAGGCTTGTCATTACAAAACCCTATTCTAAACCACAAAAAAAATCCCTCTGGGCTGAACTTGGCATACAAGAAACTTGAAAGAAATTCATTTTGTGGTTTTTGAATTCTAAGAGCGCAAAGAAAATTGATTTAAAATGTTTAAGAGACTATGTCGTGCTTATGTAACTCAAAAAATAAAATTCGTGTTTCTAAACAAAATCTTGCTGGTTTATTAGCCTCTACCATAAGCCAAGCAGTCTTGCTTTTACAAAAAAACACTCCCCAAAATTAGAGATCTTCCACCCTTCCCAAACATATTTTCTATATATGAGAACTTGTACAAATGCTACGTAATATCCCACCAAACTCAGATGAGCATCTTCCAGGAAATACCGTGGATACATCAAGAATGTGCTCAAATGGATAGAAATAAGTGATTTTAAAAAGACATGAAAGAAAAGAATAGAAAAGGAAGAATAATGATGATGGCAACTCTGGAAGCCATATGAAAACAGTTTGATTTCTGCCTTTGAAGGAAGAAGGGATATTTGCAGCATGAGTGGCTGCCTCCTTTCTGCTCCTCCATTTTGGAGAAGGCTGACAGAGACTTTTGAAGTGTCTATATTGTGCAATATATGCGTGTGGAGAGCGATGCATTCCAAGGGGGAGTTAGCCCCTCTGCCAGGCACAGAGATGATGTCTCTGAAGCAGGAGAGCCATAGCAGCCAGCTGCCCCACATGCAATTCACGGATACCAACCACCCCCACCGCAGGGATCCCACTCAGACAGGTCACCTCCAATAATACATAAGAAAACACTGGGCTCCTGAATCCCTTTGAGGTTGCAATGCTTAGTTTGGGTTACAGAGAAATGAAATGTTCTCAGCCCACTGGTCTCCAAACGTGGACCCATTTTTGCAGCTGGTGGTGCGGATCAGTGCGGTGAACGCTTCCCACCACGGCAAGGCACTCAACTCACCTTCCTGGTACCTTTTCCTCACCGCCAACACAGGCACAACCCCCACATAGCAGTTTTCCTTCTACACGTTGGGATTTAATCCAACACTGGCTAACCGTCACGCCTGTAACTGCAGCAACTACTTTGCTGCTCTCCTCTGCTGATAACATGGGTTGCCCTGTGGCCCATAAAATTCCCTTTCCCCTCTAGGGACCAAATGTCCTCCCCATCCCTTCCTTTGCTTTGGCTCCTTTTCACTTTCTGTGGCTTGGAGTCAGCACAACTCCTGCCCCACGATCGAACTTGTCACAGAAACTGTGGTTGTTTCTCCCCTGAAGTTTTGAAATCCTCGCTCAATGGGCAGATTAAAGGCAGCAGACATCGACTCTTGGCAGTGGACTGAGGGCTGGATCCTGACTCAGCCCTTGCACTGATTTTTTTGGAGTTAATCTGTAAAATGACTGGCTAGAAATTGAATCAGGATGTCAAAAGTCAGTTCTTTATCTTCACAATCCAAAATCTTTATTAAGTTCTCACTCAACCAAAACTTGGCAAAATCGATGGAGCAAATCTCAAAGTGCTTACTCGGTTTTCATAGTGTTAGGACTAAAGCAAATTTCTATTGACTCTAGTAGAGGCTTATTTGAGACAGGACTCAAAAAACAGAGTGAAAACCCTGTGAGATGCTCAAAAGTAGTTTGAGTTTTTTTCCCCAGTACCTTTTCCTCTCTAGGATGAGGAAAATGGGATATTCACATCCACAGAAAATCTTTAGAGATGCATTCTTGCCAAAAAGCTTTTGCAAAAACCTTAGTTTTTCCTTTAGCGCCCTGTTTCCACCACGTGCTGTTGT
Organism: Fulmarus glacialis; assembly: GCF_000690835.1. Taxonomy (NCBI): domain Eukaryota; kingdom Metazoa; phylum Chordata; class Aves; order Procellariiformes; family Procellariidae; genus Fulmarus; species Fulmarus glacialis. The sequence continues at coordinate 108,204 of NW_009185737.1, read as the reverse complement.
TCACCCATATAACACCTTCTTTTCACCCCTTCCTACAGCATGAACAAATATTCTTCACATTCCCTATCAGATTTTAGGGTAGGAGCAGAAAGGCTGAGAAATTCCTTGTAAGGTAGTTCTGTAGCTGTGACTGGTGCTCTTGTTTCTTATTTCTGTGCCAGATTAGCAAACCACGCTCTCCCTCGTTTACTCTTTCTGCCTCCGAATTTTACTGTGCAGCATAGTATCCTGAGGTTTCTGTTTAGTTTCGTTCCTTGCTTCCTCTGCCTTCCTTCCCCTTTGCAGTCAGGTTAGTTTTTCTGCCTATTGGCTACTGAGATTTTGGACTTTTTAACTTTGTCTTTTTTCAGGCTTATCAGTAAAAAGTGCTAAAGTTGCCCAACTAAATCCACTGGTACTAAAACTACTTCTGAACTGCATGGCAGAGCCATGGTGGAGTAGGGACACAAATGCACCTCTGGACCCTGCAAAGCTGTCATCTGGCTCCCACATTTTTAAGTACAGTCCCCAAGTCCTCCAGCACAGCATTTCTGCCTCACTGTTTGTGAGAAGGTATGTAAATGGCTATATCAAATTAGGTACCTTTGATACTACACCGGCAAAGGTGCTGGTAGAAGTTCAGTTACAGATTCCCTTCTTGCTCAGCGTATTCGTTCAAAGGACAACATTGTCTCTCTTCATCTTACAGCTTTACTTTACTGCTCTGAACATGGTTGCAAGGTTTGGAGCCGCTGAAATGGAATCCGTCCTAAATAATCACAAAATGCGCCCTTTTAGATTTAATAATCTTATACAATAGGAGTATTTGTGTACACCCACTGAAATAAAATGGGAGCACAATCATCCTCTGGTATCATTACAGGGCTGATAGAAGTCATTCTTGAATTTGAAGGATATTTTATGCAGATAACTCTACTAAGTGCATAAGGAATTTAGGCACATAATATCAACACTTTTTTGAGATGAGAGTTCATTCTGAAATGAAGCAGCTCATTTATCTCTCTCAGTAGTGCTCTTTGCACTATCCACTTTAATCTTCCAACAGAAAGGTGAATAACAGAATTATTCAGATAATCCTCCCCAACCCCTCCCCCTGATCCCAAAATCAATACAAATTTTGATTTGCCTTGAATTCTCTCCACAACGTACAATGAACACATAATTCAAATACTCACAGGTACGCACACTTCATACAATATGCAACATCAGTGCCTCACATTGCCTTTGATTTGGCATTCTTTTAGTAACGTAGGAGCTGCCTGGATGCTCTTTCCAACGCAGGCTAGACAACAGGAGTTCTTACACCACCAACCTTCATTTACAAGCTGATATTAAGAAACACTGAAAAGACAATCATTATTCTTTGTCTGGTTTCTAATTTATTCTGTGGTTGAAAGACTCATTCCAGCACAAAATTCACCATCCAGTACGAATGCAAAGAACGACTTACAGGTTAAGCAAGAAGAAAATGTTTTAATCTATGGATTGCTTAGCATTTATGTATTTGTGCTTTGACAGATAATTGCTTTCTTTGATTAAAAAAACAAAGGAGAAAATGAGCTGCACTATAGCACCATTCAGTTTATTAAAAAACAGGACTAGGCGAGGCAGTAAATTTCTCCGTGTCCCAGGTTCCAGGATCTTGTATCATGATACAGAGCTATTCTCCTGGCTCGCACTGTCAGCAAGACCAGATGGGTCTGATTAGTTCCAACCCAGAAATACAAATGGTTGATAGTCTGTACGAGACAACAGGGAACAGAGAATTCAGTGAAGTGAAATGCTAGAAACCTCCAACTGCACACAGATATTCGCTGCTCCTCAGCCTACAATAAAGGAAATGCCAGGAAACGAGTAAGTTTGGCCCTTTTTCAACAAGCATGCTGAGCTAAAAGTAGAATGGCAATCCAGTTACTGCATGATTTCCTTCGTCTAATACATCAGTTACTTCAATACAGTTGAAATGCTAAATCCGATGCTACACAGACTGTAGCAACAGGAGGAGTCCCCTGATCAATGATATGGGCATAATTACATTCTCTGCTGTAGATAGAGCTGAAAGACCTTACGGTATAAGACAATTTTTTCGTTTACTTATCTTAGTGATGAACAAAATCCGTAGAAATGTGCACCTCGCATTTACAGAATCAGATAGGTATCAGAGAAATAAGTCTGCTAAAACTGATATTAAGAGTGTGGCATCCTTCAAATTACTGCAATCTGCAAAGCTGCTGAAATCCTTCCCTATGATGGACAGAATTGTGAAAGGTAAATGATAAACTCTTAATAATTGTGGAATACTTGTTTTGTTTCATAAGCTTAAATTACTTCTAGAGTGTGGCACAGGAGGGAAGGCCTGTCTGCCTCTGAATATAGCCACATGAATATTACGAGACAGCAATAACTGCGGTAGGCTGGATACTTGGTTAGGATTCAGGGTATCAGAGTAGGTCTCAATTCCCCACTCTTCCCCTCAGTCATTTCCTCCCTGTGCCATCTATATTCCTGAAGATGTACTGAAGAGTAGTACTCAGTATTAGAGATCACGTAAATACCTTAGAGAGAGAAATACAATCATCTATTTAAAAAAAAAAAGAAAAAGAAACTGCCTCAAGGACAGCCTGGGTAAGCTCTGTCTAGTTGATCTGGAAAACACTTTAAAGACTCTGATAAGCTCATTAGTACCGATGACTAGATATATGCATTCAAATCCGTATAAATACATCATGGATAAATATCTTCCTTTTTCTTTTTAATAAAGAGTTCCTAGGGACCACAGATTACAGGATGTCTGGTTTCCTTTTGTGGTCACTCACTTCCTGACAGCGGTGCATAAATGGACCAATTGTTGTTTCATTTACTCTTTCCTTATAGAAATGGAAATCCAGTTAGTGGAATGCAAGGGTAACACCTTTCAAAATCCCCACCTTTTGCTAGGAATCTCAGTGAAATTTTCTACAATGAGGTTATCTTTCCTTCAATAAAAATGAGGAAACCTGGCACAGAGTAGCTCAAGCTGAGACGCAGTTGCAGAGAGTTCACGAGCCACCACTCCAGCCACCGGATGCCTTTTCATAGGGACGCAAACACCACGTCACACTGTGCATTGCACGTTTGTAAATTCCCACTCAATCAGCACGTTAATCCCAATAATATTCATCCTCTCCACCTGAAAAAAAGTTTACATCGATAGGTTTGTCAGCTACAGAAGTATAAATAACCACTGGAGGTGTGGTTGCAACCTCCTCACCCAATGTGCCCAGACACCCAGATCGACACAACAGACAAGCAGGCGGATAGCCCGGGGCCAGCAAAAGGCACACAACTACCACTGTGGCATGTAGAATGATAACCGCTTTTTTTTTTTTTTCCCCCCCAGAAATTTTAATGTCCAGTAATTGCACATGGTTTTAACGTAATTCTTTCATTAATCTATGGCAAACCATGAAACCTGATATTTTTACCATGACTAGTCCCTGAAATTTGTCAACTCTACCCAGGAGTCATGGGTGTTATACAAATCCTACCAAATTCTATAACAATATCTCTACTAACTTCAGGGGCACAGGATACAGCCCCTGCCTGTAAATCTTGTGAAATTTTGTTAGCTTTTTGTGGGGCTCCAGCCTCAGGAAACATGTGACATCACTTCACCGCTCATTAAAAGCAAAGAGTTTTTCAGTATTCCTCACTGTCAAGAAAACCTGAAAAAGTAATCTCTGAAAGCTCTAAAACTAAGATACAAATATAAACAACATTAAATGTGTCAGGTCCCTTCACATCACTCTCGGTTTTGGAGGTCTGATGCTTGTTTTGCATCGGCAATACTGCAGTATGTTATCTCCCATGCAAAACTGCATTAAAGTAATAACTACAATATTTACCTACTTCACAAGGGTGTTGTGGGAATGACTGCAAATGTTTCCACAGTGTTTTGAATATGTAAAGTACTATATGTTTTAAATATTATTCTTATTTGCATACGACAATGCAAACAAGCTCTATCCTAGATCTCAATCAAAAAAAAAACAAGGCAAATGAAAACCCAAACCTAACTACCATGACTGTAAATGAAGGAAGTCCCACTGACAATAGTAATGCTAATCTAACCTCAATGCTGCATCACGCTTCAAATGGTCAAGTAAGGTCTTCAGAAAGAATAGATATGACTACCTGTATATTCTGCATAATTATTTAAATGAACACTTAAGTATTTTCTGAAATTGTAGGGAATCTGTCACTCCAGCAATGCCAAACACCACACCTGAATACTTGTGCTTACCACATAAACATAGCAGAACTCTGCCATTTATCACTGAAAAGACAACAATGATTTGAAGATCAAGGGCTTGCATCTAGCACATCATTCATGGGAAAATATTGTAGAAAATCTTTTAAAATGCAGAAATGGTTCTTCTGGGTGACACTCTTCCTTCTTTAAATCATTAGGAATGTTTTAAAATGGGCTGCACTTTATTGGCTGGCACTATTGTTATTCCATCGAATGGTATCAGAAGCTGTTTAACCCTGCCACTCCGAAGGAAGATGAGTTAGGTTCTGTTTTCAGAACAAATGAAAGGCAATCAAGCATCAGAGGTTAGATGACATTCATATACAAACAAAAGGCCCTACTCATGCTTTGGATGTGTGCTTCCTGAAGAACCACCTGTAGGTACCTAAAGCCAAAAGGTTTTCCAAATCCTGGTGTGTGAATATATGTGTACTCCAAAGGAAGAATTCCTGAGAGAGTTATTTTATATTTACATCAGGATTTTTTTTTTTTTTTAATTTTAATTTTTTATCAGATATGCAGATAAAGGACAGAGATTAACTAGAACCATGGCTGCAAACTTTTACACCTGGGTTGCCCTACATTTATGGGTGGCTTTCATCCAGAGCCCTGGTTTGGGTCCTGTCTTGAATTATTCAAGACAGAAGCACTGGATAAATCTGAGTCTAACAAAGCTGGGGGGATCTCTCGGCCATAACATCATTACTAACAGCACAAGAGATGGGGGTTTTGACTAGAATACAAAGATGCAGAAACGCCTGGAAGAAAACAGTAATTATTATAAAAGGTCCTAAAATCATCTGCAAGAGTGCTTGTGGTGAATGGCTGTAGTCGCACAAAACGAAATGCACTGCCATAACCTGCAGACCCTCTGATTGCAGGAGCCCCGCTAACTTCAAAGGAGCAGGGCAAATGCAGGAGGATGGTGCAGGAGGGAACAGCACAGGGACAGCCTGGACTCTGGGCTGGGGGCAGCGCACAACGGTGCTGAGCTGTCCAGTCCAGCCTGCAGAGCCTGGGAAGATAAACTACCTCCTCAAACATTTCCGATTCATCTGTTTATGTTAGTAAGTTTTCATTTGTGTTGCATTACTCTTCCTTCCTGAAGCACGGGAGAGAAATCACAGACCCGTGTCCTCACTCCTACTAGCCTTTGCTCATGGGAAGACAATGCAGGAAAAAAAGGCAGCCGCATTTCACCCTGAAGTTGCAAAATCCTCCAGGCTACCAGACACAGAACCTGCTTGGCACCTGCCTTTGCAATGATCCCATAATGCTTAAACTGATTCATCCAACATAGCTCCTCCTGGCTGCTGGGATTTCCTGAAACATGCTCAGCCCATGTTTCTGCCCCAGGCACGTCTTCCCACAGCTGATGCAATGTAGGCTGTGGATGCTACCTCCAGGCTGCACATGGATTTCTGCACGCCAGACCCAACAGCACATTTTTCCTTGGTGCCAAGCAAGAGAGAAACAGAAGGGAGAAAGGAAACACTTGTTCCAAGAAGCTACTTATAAAATAACCACGGAACTGTGTGCTGGAGAGAAAAAACTGCCACCCGCACCTATCTCCTGAAGCTTCATCCTGCAGAAGGAGGACAGGAAGAGAAAAGAAGAGGCGGTTCAGGAAGAAGCATCCTGGTGAGCAGCAAAACTGCTGGGCTACACCTGCATTATCACTTGGGCTCCCTCACCCTTTGGGGAGCAGTTTCATGCCCACTAACCTGTGCCCATTAGCAAATGTTGTTCTGCAAGACTCAGGTGGAAAACCCCACACCACAATGAATACACAAAGAAAGCTGACTTGCTGGAGATTGATTTCTCTCAAATTACTGTTTGATCGGGGAAGGAGCAGAGTAGCTAAGCACAGTTTCTACTACTCAGGCTAAGGATTTTCTCTGCTAGACAGTTTTTGCACATTTCCTTAACTGGAGAACGCTTTCTTTTCCCCCTTAGGGTAAACTTATTTACACAGGAAACAACAATGGCCAAAAAGTCACCTTTGGAGAGAACGAATGCAAGAGTCTCTATCCGGACCAATCCAAGTATTGCGTCCACACGTGCAGAAATATACCATGTATACCATGTATCTTTAACCCTGGCGCTAACCATGAGCTACCTTTGGTTGCGATACAAATTCAAATCCACACCTACAGGTAATCAGGAAAGACAGATTTTGTGGTTGACCTCAACACGGTCACCCACAATCTAATACCTCTACTATGTGAACCTAGCTGCACTTAAGACTGCAAAAGAGAAAGATGGAATAATTAAATTTAATTCAGGAATCCAGAATGAGGAACAGAGGGATAAATCTTAATAGGAACATGGGATTAATATCTTAGCATAAATAATAGTCTCTGGAATCGCGTTTTGATGATTCAACAGTTCTGCTATAAATAATTCACATCAATAAAAGAGAGATAACATCAAATTCAGTTGGAACATTGGTTAATTTGAGCATAAAGTGAAGGACTTCACTCAAACTAAAGGACAGCTCTGAGTAACTGCTCTACTGTATGGGAATCAGCACTGAGCATTTTCTGCACATTCGCATGCGTTACAAATTGCTTTCAAGGTTACAAAAGAGTAGATAAGGGGTGAAGAAGGATAAAAAAGCTGGCAGTGGATGGAGCTTAAATGCCTACACTCTGCAACAGAAATTCAACACAGAACAAACAAGTCTGCTGGGTGATCCCTTGTGTGCAACAGTGAGAAATACTTCATCGTTTCTAATTTAGAAAAACATCTACATCCACCTGTAAAGGGTATTGACAAAAAGGGCAGTGACAAGAAGGGTAGCATAAACCTGAACCCACACATCAGGACTTTCTGGTTGCCCGTTTCAGCTTATCTTCATGGTTTCCATCTCAACAGCACAAACAGGGAACGGGCCACCCACGCTAACAAAAAGCCCTTGTTCTGAAGAGCATAAAAATAAATCTTAAATAAGCCAGGGACCAACGAAGTCTAAGGAGTGGGTGAGACACAAAGGGATCAATGACTTGTCCAATCTCACAGGGAAGGTTGGGGTAGAGCTTGATATCACACCCAGGTTTACTGAGTCCTGGGGTACAACAGACTGCAAGATTAATCTTCTCCCTGTCCCTGGTGTGATCAACAATGGGATCAATATTAATAATGTATTTGTAAGGCTCATTATTTTTCAATGGTGCTCTTCACCCCAGGGAGGTTTCCAAAGCACTTTAACAATTATTTCTGTATGAAAGTCATTTTTCCCAAAGAAATGCAGCCATCCTTGTGATACAATGTGGCAGCTCTGCCCCAGTGCAAAGCAACAGTAAAACTACTGAGGCCAGAAACTAAGGAAAGAGACTGCACTGAGTAGAAACTGCGGGAAGTATTTAGGTAACAGACTGCAAGATTTAATTACACAAGTTGGAATCTGGCCAGCGGGCATGAACAAATGTTTTCAGTGTGTTTTGTTTAAATATTTTAATTTACTTTTTTTATAAATGTTATTGCAAAAATCATGAAAAACAGAAAAGGATACTTGTTAGACAGTGCATTTCCAGAAAGTGAAAGAAGTTGATATTTTAATCCCCAAAAATGCTGTAAAATATATAAGTTCAACTACTATTGAGCTTTCCTTGAAAAAAGGCGTATATGTTTTACCATAAAACACAGAGAACACTATCACTGGAAAAACAGGCACCCCATCACTATCTGTGCTGATTAGCAATGATTTAATTTTCCTTTCTTTAAGCGTAATAAAAACCTCCAGATTACCTTGCCTTCAGTAGATCATGGCTTAGACCGTATGTCCTTAGTTCATTCAGTAACCTAACTTACAAATCCTTTTTTTCTTCAAGTTCATCCAATGCCATTTTGTTTTAATGAACTGATATTTCGTATGTCAGGATACAACCTATCTGTCCTGACCCCACCTGACTGTGTCCCTTCACACAACATCTACAAGCAGAGTGAAGGTCACCAAGACCCGCTTGAGATCTTAATTAGAACTGCAGGGCCCTCCAAGCTAACCAGCCAATGTCCTACTGTTCATCACATCCCTGAAATTACCCACTCATTATCAGGCTTATGAAGATCTGAAAGACTGAATGCAGGAAGCTACATGACGGACCATACATCAAAGGCACTCTACCATGCAAACCAACACCAACAAAACATCATAATGTATTACCTTGGAAATCTAGATTACATCCTCTTTGACTGAAAGTTGTTGTTTCCTGAGAGTGCTAGAATAGGATTAGGTCGGAGAGAGAGTTTTAAGCTTTCTGTGGATCAGTATTACGGCAATGAGAGGTTATAGTGGAGATACGAGTAAGTTATACCTGCATGGAGAGTGGAAATATGCTACATTTGGTACGTTATGTCTTAATGACAGATGAGACTGGGATCAAACGATGTGATAAGCATGCAGAGAACCTTTATTACCGAGTATTAGTTCAATGCCATACAATTATGCACAAACAACATATGTTGTGGGTGATTGATAACACTCCAACCCACCTATAAAAGACATGCATTCTTCATGGTTGGGCCAAATCACATCCCATAAACGACTTAAATCATTTGTTTGCTATCAATTTTTCATCTCACACTTAGCAAATCCCCTTGACATCTGCCTGTCACTTCAGTCTTCTTTAGGAAAAGCCTTTTTGTGGTGAACTTCGTTAGACATCAATGGAATCGTATCTGTTTACTGTTTTGCACATCTTGGGAATGGGCTTGCAAAAATGCGGATGTCTAGATATACTGTCAACCACGCATGCCACAGGATAATTTGGTTTTGCTTGATATTGTATTATTTTACTATACTTTTTATTTTCTTGTGAAAATGCAAAGACAAAACTTCCATGAACACGATACCTACTTAAAAACTAGCATTTGAAGGCTGGGTATTTTTTGACTTTTGACTTTTTTAAAAAATATTTTCCCACAATTTATTTTATTATGGTCCATTTTGTCTTGCTGTTCAGTGCTAAGGATGTACAGAACTGCGATTAACACACAGAAGTTACTTTAAAAATCAGAAATAACAACCTACTTGTGTGAGAAGCAACATGAAACATTTTGTTGCTGGTTCCTCAGCAACAGTACATGTCACATTTTCCATGGATGTGGTGCGCAACTAATATATGCCCATAATATCCCAAAGTTAGCAGTCCTTTCAAAAAAATCCAAAATGTTTTTGTATAATGTGGAGAGAATTTTGTCCTGCTTTTCTTGGTGCCACCTGGAAATCCCCGCCTGTTGAGCTGAGGCAGACCGTACTGCAGCCATTGATGCAATACTTTGTCCAGCTGTAAGTCAGGACAGGAATCGTGGCCCAGGGTACCGTACCACAGGGCTCCCAGGCCTTGTCTCCATTTAAGTTCTGATTTGTATACAGCCCTGCTGCAAAAACACATTGCTGGGACCACTTCTCATCTCCCTTGAAGAGGTTGTTTATTTCTGCTAATTCAGACCTGAACTATGAATTATTAAGAAGATATTAGTTAGAATACAGAAAAGTCTCTGAAAATAGACCAGTCCTGTAGCCACAGCTTTCACTGTTCTTCATACATTAATCAATAGTACATATTTAATTAATTAGCACCAAGTTCACTTGGTGATGAAAGTAGAATTTCCATTAATAGGAAAATAAATTAATGTGAAAATCCAGCTACGAGGCTCTCTCCCACTGACTTACACATGGTAATGGATGCCCCTTCTTTATATTATTAGGCTTTTTGAGCTTTTTTTAATTTTGTTTTTTCAGAGGGAAAGAAAAGACAGTGTTTCTCCAGCTGGGCAAGAAATATCTTAAACTCTTACTGCAGAAAAGCCACCTGCCTGTAATGGCAACATCACAGGTTGACTTAAATGGTATCAGCAATCTATGTATCACCAAGCTACGTATCAGCACTGACTTAAGAGCACACTTAGGATGTATGCATCCTAACTTCAAGACAGCACTTGAGTCTAAAAGTAGAGAAGATTTACCAATTAGAAAGCCAACCCGAAGCATTTATTTACAACCAGAAATTTAATAAACTGCTTATATACTATAGAGTAAACACCTCTTCTGCTGCCGAGCAAAGTATGTTTAATATTCAGGATCTATCTGCAATGTTATCATGTCCTCTTCATTAGAGCATCAGTTTTGTCAATTACCATTTACTCATGTGAGTAGTCCCCTTGACTTTAATTGATCCATTTTCATGAATAAGTAGAATATAATTTTATAGTTAAAGAATTCAGTTCCTAGTGAATGCAACCAGCCGCCATTCTCAAAGTTTAATTCTTAGCATAGTAAGGAAATAAAAATGAGTACAACACTTTTCATCAGATAGAAGAGAAATGTGTGTAAGGCAACAGTAGAAACAAGAACGAGTCCAAGACAAGATACTTGGCTATCAAATCCATTTTGCTTGCTCCCTTAGGACAGCAAAAATGCGATGCTAAGAAATACAAAATACTTGGCTAGAGATAAGGTAGTATATACTATAATGGCAACTCCTTCACTACCAGTGCTTGTGTTTTCTAAAGGGCCAAGAAGCATCTGCCCTTCAAATTTTTGGGAGTTAACACACCAAAAGATGATCTGCTGAGAACTGAGGTTTTAGAAGAAAGAGAAACAGTACAAGCTCCATCTGCTTCCCAGGGATTTGTTCTGAAGCTCTCACTTCTTGTATTGCTTTGTGCTTATAACTGAACCTCCTTGTTTATACTCTCTTTTTTATTTTTCAAACTAAAGGCTTCAAGATGGATTATGGAATTTTTTAAATGATCCTTAACAGTACAATAGTTTAATAAAAGACTATGGTAGCTGAAATTTGGAAGCTTTCTTAAGGACAGTAATTTAAGATGGTAGCCAGTGTTTTTCTTTCAAGACTCCTTATCACATTTCAGGAGTATCAGCTTACAGATTTAAACAGAGATATGAGTATGGGTCACTGTAAACTCCTCCAGGCTGACAGAGTGAGTGGGGGCACTAGATTACCTCCATTTGTAAAAACTGTTCACAGCCGTAGCTGGCAGTTGTTCACATTTCATCATGGACTTTATGTCTTTAATTTTATCCTTAATTCAGAGTCTGAGGACACAGAGTGTAAGATCACCAATAAATCTTTAACTTTATAAACTAAAAAGAAGTCACTTTAAGTAATTCAGAAAGAATTAATATGTTTCAGGAAGGAAGCCAATTTACTAAGCTAATTGCTGTGTATATTTTTTTAGAGGCTATCTTTGAAAAGGTAGCTTTAATCACCAGGTGCCTTTAGAGTTTTCTCATGTGACTGATTAAAGCCACACATCTAATGGGCTGCAAAACCACGAATGAGAAACGCTAGTCTTTCAGATGCACTGCTCCCTCTGATTACTTTGCGATCTTGCCATTCCCTAATTTTCATATATAAGGTAATATTCTTTTAACAATGTTCAGCAAATGTCCAAAGGGACAGAACTGAGTTTGTGTGAAATTGAAAAATAAAGGCCTCTTCAGCCAGCACCTGCACCTAATCTGGTTAACCCAATAAAGTATCACCCATTTTTTTCCAGAAAGGCATTTGTTTCCAAAGAGACTGGCATTAGCTTTGGTAAAACAGCTGACCTAAGAGCTGAAACAGTATAAAGGTTACGGTCAGAATGTGAAACCTTTTCCAAACAAAACAGGATCCTCATGCTTTAAAACTACTCCAAATCCCTACGAAAATAAGAAAAGGAGAAAGGAGAAAGCAATCTAACATCTCTTTGAAGATTCACTACAAAGCTATTTCCTTTAGTTTGGTAAAGAGGTAAATAACAGGTTAAACCAGGAAAACAGTTCCTTTCATGTGACACAGATGGATGACCTACCAATTCTGTTTCAGACCACTTTATGCTTTGATATATTAACTGTAACGTAATATTTATCAGCTAGTGCTATAAATTGCTTTGAAGATGAAAAGCCCGCAAAACCAGGTTTGGGTGGTTTTGAACACAATTAAAAAGATGTATTTTGAAAACATTATTTTCTCAAGTGAAATCTATTAAAAAAGCCTGGCAGGGTGGCATTACAGGGGCTTTGGGGGGTGGAGGTGTAGGGGATGAAGGAAATGAGGTAGAGTTAGCAAACAACAGTTGGCAAGAACTACTCCTTACCCACGGCAGGTTGGCAACAGCCTGCTATCAAGTTCATGGCAATTAGCAGACATAGCCTGATGCACATGCTCCACCATCTCTTTAGCTGGCAAAGTCCCATTAACCACTTCATGGAGAAAAATGCTATAGACGGGCACTTCTCCACTGCATAGGAGGCACAGCATGCCTTTGCCATGCAGGTATTTTGCGGGTTCTCAACCTGAGCGTAGGTAAAGTGGAAGACAGAGTACCTGGGTTTGCTCCGAGATCTCAGTAACTGCTTCATGTGTGAGACACAAATAAGATTATGATTTATTAGTAAATTTATCATGATGTGTTATGAAATAATATCCCATTCCTTGCCCTTGAAGACCTGAACACTTGAATTAACACATTCATTTTCTTTTACTATAGCACACTGGAAAGGCACAAAGTATTCACTAAGAGAGAAAGAAAAGAAAAAAAAAACACCACACAGCAAATTATATATACAGCCAATGAAGGAAGTCAATTAATTCAATGAGACATAAGATGTTAAATTACTATGCAAGCTGATGTAGCCAGTGGTTATTATCAATAGCCTGTTGAGTAATTGCCTTTGCTACTGCTAGAGTAGGATGTCACAGAATGCACATTATGTAATTTAGACACTTTACAGTCTGGATCATAAATGTATTGATTACGTCAGCTAGGGGTCAGGCAGACAGATAATAAATCATCGTTGATCTAGCATACTTAATTTATTGCTTTTGATGAACTCCATGAATGGTTTCCAAATCTCATAGACTGCAGTATTTTTACTTGGGTATGTGCTGCATGTACGTAATTTTTTTCAGACAGCAATATCCATTCTTGCTGGTTTCTTCTTTTTTTGCTTCACTATCAGTGGAGCCAGACTTGATGGTGTCATTGATGGGGAGGGGGAAAGAAGCGGGGAGTGCAGATGCTGCAATCAACTTTACGCTGATGATGATTTCCTTATCAGAAAGTCTGAGAAACTGCTTTGGTAGGTAGTAAAGTGGATGACCAAAGACAGCGTGAAATTTGGATTACAACTGAACATACAAAAGGAAGCAGGGAAAGTAGCATTTCAGTTAGCTGAAGAACAGGAGAGGGAAAAGTTGAGCTTGCAAAGTGGTTCTCCTACTGGGATACTAAAGACATACCTAGTGGCAATGTGAAGACCTCCTGGAATATTCAACCCTTACAGAACAGAGCTTTGGGTTGCTGTTTTCTTCCCAATCTCAGGAGGGGATGTATTGTTTCAATGAAAGGAAAATGACATGTTCTCTATCTGTAATGCCCAAGAACGAAAGCCATTCAGAAAAAGAAAAGCCATCAATGATTGCAGAGGTACCTAGTAAGCCATGGTACTGAGAAGTCAGTAAGTATCATTACTGAGCATCCAAAGCTCATCTGCAGCCCTCCAACGCTTACTGTTCCCTGAATCCATACTATTCTCCTTCTCTGGATGCTCTCTGACACTTGACTCCCTCCTAGAGCAATACAGCTTCTCTTCAGCTATTATTCTTTTTCTGTTGTGTTGAGCTGAGACTTCTAAGGATTGATGAAGCAGATGACTAACCACCAAAGTTTCCTGCTACTAAATACACGCACATAACTGCACACTGTCATCACAGCAGAAACCTCAGGCCACTGTGTTGCTTTTAACCACCTACCAGGAGTAAGAGTCTGGCCAGAGCTATCTGGAGCTCAGTGGAGGATGGGTTCTCCCATGAGTTCAAAGGTAGTTTATGTATGTCCACTATTTTAAAAAATAGTTAATAAACCCCTGCCTTTTTTTTCTTTTTTAAAAAACAAAATCAGAATGAGGATATTCTTTAGATTTTCCTGCTTTCCTGTGGAAGATTTGATTCTGGTGGAGAGGGGAAGAAAAGCAAGGAAAAGGAGCAAAAACTAGTCTGCTCGTATCTTCCCAGAGCATTTTCTTGGGAAACAAGATCTATTGCCCATATCTCATTGTCTCAGCATGATTATTCAGCATATTTCAGCCCACTTTGGTCCACAGTGAATGCCATTTTGCCTAGACAAAACCAGACACAAAATCTAGACAAAAAAGCAGACACAATCTCTCCCCCCACAGCCCCAAATGAATGTCTGGCCCTTGCTTTTCTAGAGTTTTACCAATGATGGCGTGACTCAAGGAAGAAAATGTGTTCTGCAACTTTGGCAAAGTTTTCAATTCCATTCACATTCTACTTTAGCTTCTCCAGGAACCATTTTATTAGAGAACTCACAATTTGAAGTAGAGGATAATCAGTTTAAAAGGAAGGGATACAGACAGATGCCAAACTATGCACAGAGAATTTGAAATATCTATTAGACCTGGTAACCAAAAAATGAAATGCTGAAACATCCTATTTATATTGGAGTCAAGCTACCATAAGAATGGGGAAAACAGTAAGAAGAGTGGCAATTAATGCAACTCCTGCTGTACTAGAGACTAACATTAATCAGTAACAAGAAGAAACGATGGGTTTTTAAACACCCACTGCTATCTCACAGAATGGTAGTTAATATAGGAAATATACAGCAGGGTGATTTGTTTCTGCTTTTCTCCTTCACTACTTTCCACCATCTTCTTTTCCATTTGCATGGAAAAACATCTGCTTTTTGCCCCTAGGTAAGATAGTTATAGCAGAATTTTATGACATGATTCTAAGAAGAGCTGGCAATTGGTATTAATTGAATAGTTTGGTTCCCCCCCCTCCCTGAAATAATATTTTAATGGGCAGAATACATTACTGAATAAAAACAACTGATCAGTCATTTAATAATTTGGCAACCTGTAGCACAGGTAACAGAAGGTATGAGAAAAAGCCTTACTGATCCAAGTAGTCATAAAAGCCAAACTAAAAAGCTACTCACAAAATACATAGTCATGCTAGAAGCCTGCATGCTATATAGCTTCTTGCTCCTTGCAAAACGCCCCAGTGATGTTGCAAGCAGCTATGATACCACCAATGCAGGTGCCAGAGGAAAGTCACAGAGAGGGGCTGATAGCACACAGTGAGGAAGATGCAACTTCAACAGCTGAACAAGTAAAAAAGGCAAAAATGACCACTTTCATTAAAAAAATACAGAGAAACTAAAGATGAAGTTAACTTTATTGTGCTTCTGCATGTCCACACGAGCAAGCAGAAGTAAATACAGAAGTAAATATATGTGGTGGTGTGAAATCCAATATTACAGTAACTGCTACAGAAGGTTCAGAAGGTTGTGGAGTATAGCAATCATGGACAAGCTCACAGACATACTGCATGCCCTATTCTGAATTAAATAGGTTAGCTACTGTTCTGAGAATGGGCATTAAAAACAAACCAAACCTCCCTTTGGATTCCTATCCTGACAATATTAATACATTTATTAGCTTCAGCATCAGCATTTTTTCTCCAGTTCCTGCATTAGAATTCCCTTTCCCATGCAGGAGGGTTTCATTTTTTCTCCTTCACATTTTCCTCACTTTTTGAATGTGTTCCTTAATCACTGCTGAAGAAAAACAAAATAGTGAAACAGAAATGAAAAGAAATGCATGTGAGAGAGAGAGTACAGAAGAGGAGAGTTGTTACTGGACTCTCTGGTTTTGGTTTTGCTGGCATTCATGAAAGATAAAATGCTTTTAAAAAGAATCTCTCTCAAAATCACAAGGAGTAAACAGTTAAAAGAGCTCACAGAGTGCAGCTGTGGATACAGCCCTACCCGTGGGTTACTGAATGACCTTGCACACACCTTTCTGCCTCAGTTTCTCTGAGTGTAACATAACTGCAATGATATTGACTTCCTGAAATGCCTCATTGCCTCAGTATCTGCTCATGAAAAAGACTATTAGAAGAGCTGAGCATAATTATTACCAGCTTCCGAGCCGTCTGCTGTAAGCTGTTGAGGTGAATCAGCTGACTCAGTAATGAAAAGTCAGTTTTCCTCCTCAAGGTGTTACATGAAATTGTTATCTGAAAGACTTAGGACTTGACCTTCAAAAGGATTCAGCTCCCTGGAGTTCCAATTTCTGGCACATTTTTTAGACATTCAGAAACAACTGCATTTCCAGCGAGCCTCTCCCACAATGGATCCCATCATTTACAGAAAGGTTCTTCTAAAACTCACGAAACTGTGCTTAGCTGCTGGAAACAGGGACCCGGCTTCTCCCGAGAATGCCTCCATCCCTCGTTATCATCATGGGGCAGATTTCAGCACCTGAACCTGTGTATTTTCACATGGAAAAAAGACATCACATGCCAAATTTCTCCACTTTCACTCTAGAAAAAAGCCTGACCATGTGACAAACGAGCATGGAGATTTCTGTCCTCCTATACCTGTTTTAACCTCCCAGGCAACTCCGATTAGGGAAAGCAGTAACGACAAAAATTAATTCTCACAAAAAGACTCAATGAAGACCCTAGGGACTCAATGAAGACCCTAGGGCAAAACAGCTTTTTTTACCCACAGTGTCTGCAGGGTCTTATTTCAGTAAGGAAGTGGTTTTATCCTGGAAGGGGAACGTAGTTTGAGGAAGGAAACCAGCATTTAGTCACTGTCTCGCTGTACAGGATGTGTGCGCGCCCAGGCAAGTGTGTAAATCTGATGCTGTCAGCAAAACTTGCTGTCTTCTGACAGACACCCTGTGCAGCCTTCAAAACTCCTACAGTCAATCCTCTCACCTGTCAGCCTGAAAGATAACCTGGACTGCTCTTCCCTTCTTCCTTTTTCTCCATGAAAATAATAGAAGAGGTACGGTTCTGTCATTTGGAAATATGAAGATTCTGGGATTCTCCAGCACAGTCTCTCTCTGAGGGCTTATTTTAAACATTTTTATCTTCCAGCTCACTTAAAACTGTAACAAATAAAACTAAATGATGGTGTTAATTTTGTCTGCTGCTCCGTGTATTGCTGCAGTCTTCAGTCTTCTGCTGCGGTCCATCCTCCAGTGGCACACGCAGCGGAGCTGTAGCAGTAGGCCTTAGCTGACTTTACACGATGCCTCAGCTAATAACAATCTGACAATTTATCTTCCTCCACTGTTCACTACTGCTTTCCACAGGGGGTAACAAAAAATGTTCCCAAAGCTTTTTTTTTTTCCTGCATACGTATGTCTACATAATTATCAAAGCATCACTTAATGTTCACTAAGACAGATCGCGTCACTGAACAATTCATTTTCTACCACCGCAGCCCGGTATGACTGGGCCTTTTGGCAGTAATTGAATCCAGTCTACTGCTGTCAAAACAGAGAATTTATGAATAATAAATTGATTGTAGCCAGCAAAGCTAAGTCTGAGAGATAGCAGGTTATGTCAAGGAATAAGAAGAAATTTAAAAACACAATAAAGATTAATTTAGAATCAAACCTGCAATGCTTCCACAGTGGACAATAAAATAAAATAAAACTATCATTCTCATATGACATAATCTATATAGAGCCACAAAGTGCATGAGCTCACAGACAGATATAAGCAAAGCAAAAACATACGCATACCCAAAACGTTAGTGCAGATATAAGATGCAACATAAGAATTCAACTCAGTGGTTTGTTGTCATAGCCCTAATGGTTTTTAGGTTAGGTTATCACAGTTTATAGGAAGAGGTAATGTGTTTTATTAGACCAACTGATACATACAATAAAAGCAGGCAAGCTTTCTGGCATGTATTTGTGAGATCTTTGGACTTGCAACAATCACATTTCAAGGTTTCTGTTCAACCAAAGGGCGAAAATACAGATACAAAGGAACTCCACCCAACAAAGAAATAGCAAGAATTAATGGCCACAGACTGAAGGCAGAAAATAAGCTGTAGGGTGCGACTTTCTTTACAGTGAAGGCACTTACGAGATGGAACAAAGGGTCAAAAGGAGGGGCATGTTCCACATCTCACTGCTTTCAAATCATGACTAGCTGCCTGTCTGGAAAGAGCATTTTAACTGCATAGAAGTTACAGGAGCAATAGAGTCACTGGGTAAAATCCTACAGCTTGTGATCTACAGAAAGTCACTCTGTGCCCTACCAGTGCCTCAGGGCCTCAGACTGCGTTAACCTCTGCATGTCCTGTGAGCCACCCAGGGCTTTGCAAGTACAGACTCCATGCTGCGGTTCATCTGCTAAAAGGAGCTAGTTAAGACAGCATGGTTGGTTCAAAGAGGATACTCTAGCAATTTCTAATATATCTCCTGTTATTCCTGTTGTCTGGGAAATTATTTTCTCTTAGGCTTTCTCTAGTTCCTGGCTCTGATCATAGACTTAACAATCCCACTAAGCCTCCATAAATGGATGTTTCTGGATTCCTCGCAAATTCAGAACTGGTCTGACTTGATGATCTTCAGCATTGCTTCAACAGTTGTGGCTGAGCGTTTACTAGGGCAAACAGCGCAAGCCCACGCCTGCCCAAACCTCTAGCTTTTGATACTTGCTTTGCACACGCTGGCCAAACTCCCTGCACATCACCCACAGGTCAAACCACAGGAATGGCATGCATGGACTAATAGCAGCAGATGGTCTTTTAGCTTAATGGTTCCCAGGGAGCCGATGGACTCAACAAAGTAATCATTAGCAACACATTATGTTGGTTTCATGAGAAATTGTCCTCCAGGAATGTAAAGTTAACACAGGATCAAGACCTCTCTTCAAAAGTTGGCCATTAACAGCTGGTCAATTATTCTACTTCTAAATAAACCGAGTAATCATAACTGAACTCAATTTATACAAGCCACATAGAAAATTTCATAACTGCCTCCAATTCATCCTTCATTTAAAACAAAAAGTTAAATAATCTAAACAAGAAAAAAAAGGTATGATCTGGAGCCACCCTCTTTCACACAGTAAATTGGAAGTAACCACTTCCAACTCAGTGGATTTATGAAGATGGGTGCTAGAATAAGGAGAAAACACTGTTGGGATGAGGTCTTATCTGGCCACAGTTTTACTTCAACATTACTTTCCTTTTTAGCTGGGGCAAATCCTGATACTTAGCATCCATATTTCCTGCACCCATATTTTCAGCCTGGCAGTGCAGTCACATCTGCAAAGCTTTGCAGAAACCCACCACACCTACAAAGCTCTACTGTGAAGCTGTAAATTTGAAAAAAAAAACCATCTGCTAGTAAATGAAGCCATAGGTTTTATTGGCAAGATTTTCAATAAGGAAATGTTTCTCAGGACAAGATTGATTCCAATGACAAGATACAATAATTGGGGCAAACAAGGGTAAACTTTCAGAACTATACTGCATTGACTACCTGCCTGAAAACATCTGTGGATTTGGAGATGCTCAGGTCAATTCCCAGGGCAAAAGTCACAATTTCAGGACAAAGAAAATAGTAGAGGCTTTCTGCAAACCTCTGTTGACTTTTCTAAGAACACAAACTCTAAAAAAAAAAGGAGAGAGAGAAACCTATCTATACATTTGTATGGATGTCTGTATTCAGAAAAAAAATTTCTGTGCCCTGACCTCTTATCATAGCTGATCTTACTATATTCTTTTTGGATGGTATTGAGTGGTTCTGTCATTATTAATAAGTCATGTTGATATGACATTAGTAAGACAAGCTAAGTTCTCCCCCACAGCCTGACAGGAAACAGAGTAGCTGATAGGCTTATGTTCTTCCAAAATTGATGGACTTTTCTTACTGCCCAAGTCTTCCCCCTAAAAACTGCTCTCCCTCCTCATCTAAGAGGCCTGGAGAGAAGCGGGACAGTGTGGATGGGGGATGGAATCAAATGTTCCACAAATTTATTTTTACCCACCTTGTCCTCTCTTCCCTTCCACTCACTGCCAAACATCAGGATGAGGCAGGACTCCATATCCCACAGAAGAGCTTTGTAACACTCTCCCCTTCAGCAGACTCTCTAACACACATTATGTTTGACTTCACTGAAGAAGTTGCCAGGGAACCCAGCCGTGATGGAAAAGTAAATGTATTCAGAAGGAGGAATGACGCTTTTTCAAGGAAGGACCAAAATAGTATTAATGCTGGGTACACTTCCACCATCTTTTAGAAGAGGATCTTAAAGCGCTTTGCAAATAAACAGCCTGCAACATCTCTCTTAGTTTGTTAAGTGTTGTTAATTTGCAAGGTCAAGCCTCACACTGTATCTCAGAGAATAAAAGCTACAAATGTGCAAGAAACTCTCTCCCATGCAGAGGATATAATCCTATGGAAAGTTTGAGTATTCATTATGTGGTACAATGCCACAAAACCCTTCTCCACCAAACAGCACTCCCCAACCTGCATGCCAGCTGGCTGTCATCCCACTGCGCAGCTAAAATAGACGGACACAGGATAGGGTACTCGGCAAGTTGGCTGTGCAGCTGTGGCAAAGAGCTGCTTCCTTGGCTTGGTGGGGAGGAGGAGGAGGAGCAGGAGAGCAATGGGAAATGCTATCTTCTATTTTCGGGGGGGGGAAAAAAAAACAACAACCCCAAAAGAGGGTAGTCTTCCCTCCTCTTCAAACTCTGTCTCACCTCTACTCACACGCTCCACGTATTTACCATTATTGCAATTTGGCCTTGATATGCTGGCACCATACCACCCTGTAGCAAAGACCTTACAGTCTCTTGCGTCTTTCCAAAGTGGTTATATCATATAACAATATAGTTATATATTGGGTGAAATCTTGGTCCTCTTAGGTGAAGCTTCTTCTGCCTTAAATGAAGGTCACATTTCATTCCCGTTTAACTGATCCCTATCCTGTCCTTGCTTATATGTATCCCAAATGCACATGCGCTTTTAAGACAGGTTATAAATTTTATCAGCTCTACCGCATTCCTTCTGCACAGACTATGCCACGTACTTACTAAAAACGAACAAGTACCTACACTAGCACTGCGTGAATCAGTGCCCCCTACCAAAAGACAGAGAAGATCTAATTCCACTTAAAACTCTTACTGCACATATGGCGGCAGCATATCTCACACATAAAGTCAAATCATCAATATTTAATTTAGGAATTTTACCACTTTACAGCCATAATTCAGTTTTCAGAGATCCTAAATTTTGTGACAGAATGCAGGCGTGCCCATAAACAAGGACTCATATACAAGACTCTCTTCTATTCAGCAGTTACACAGTTCGCACAGGTATACATGTATTTATAGTCATCAACCATAAAAAGAGACATTTTCAAGGAAACATCTTAAGGAAGCTCTATTCTTCTTAGAACTAGTGAAAAGGTACAGATGAAAACCTATTTTTGGATACTGTAATGTTCATCACATCTCATCCCTTTTTAAGTTCTGCGGCTCTGGATGTTACTGGTCAAATTTTACCCTCTTTCACACTACAGTAAATTAGGCTAAATCCACTGATTTAGCTGGAATTACTCCAGTTTTGAGCTTGTTTCCTAGAGCATGAAAAATGTTATTTGTAGGAAGATGAAGTTATTGTATTTTTGTCTCCATTAACATTGATGTGTTTCATATAACAAATAGTGGATGTAGTCACTGTATGCACTACCAATGATGAAAGAAATGCAGTAGAAGATTGGAACCTAATTGTTAAATGATCTTCCTGATTGTCAGAAAATTAATGGCACACTGTGGGCCATGTAGTGCATGCCTTGGAAATCTCAATGCAAGTTCCCAACTCATTTAAATAATTTCAGTTTATACATTTAATTTGCTTTTAATGCAGACATTTAATTTGTTTTTGTTTTGTTTTTTAAAGAAAAGCACCACGTATTAGCAATCTTTATGCACGCACATGTACATACAATTTCAAAGAAAGTGCTATTTTCAAGCAAATTATATGAAATGTAAAATTAACAAAATGCAAATAATATAAACAATCTAAATTAAATATTAAAACAATGCTATATCTGAATGACTGAATTTTATTTTCATAAGAAGCTAAACTATAAACCATTCTTACCAATCCAACACCCAGCTGTTTGGTGTTTAGCATTGGAATAACATTATTCTAGTGCAGCTGCTGTTATTGTTTGCTGTATTTCTGCCAACTCGTGGAAGCCAGAGATGTTCGTCTAGCAAAGAGGGACAGCTCTGATGAAAGCTCCAGTTTGACAGATGCTCCCATCAACAACTTTGTTACTCTGATTGACTACATGGTATTTTAGGCAAATTAACCTGTCCAAAAAAATTCTTTATTGCTATGCTTGTGGCACAGATGGAAATATGAACTTGACAATTCTGGGTACTAGCTTAGCAATTAACTGAGATGTTTCAATAGACTAATGAACTTTCATTCAAAGCATGCTCTCTTGTCAGGAGAAGAGACAGGCTGTTGTTTGAGAAAGTGTTATAGAATGTCAAATAGATCTCGACAGCGATGTTACTATGAAATCTGAAATACTAGAAAGACACAGAACGAAAGTCATTCAACACCTTTATAATCTCAGGAGATCTGAGATGAATCTTTATTATCAAAGTCTGAAATTCTACCCCATTTTACCCTTTTGCTGTAATTCACACCCTGGATAGTAACAGTTCTCCAGTCACTCTGGCTGTTCAGTTTTGAATGGTCACTCTTTATTAGAAAGGGTGAAAAAAAAAATCAAGCTGTCATTTTCTATTTCATGAAGATATTAATATCCAACTAAAAAATTATCTGAGCCTAAGAAACTATTACAGGAAAACC
The DNA here is from genome assembly GCF_000690835.1 of Fulmarus glacialis. NCBI lineage: Eukaryota > Metazoa > Chordata > Aves > Procellariiformes > Procellariidae > Fulmarus > Fulmarus glacialis. The sequence goes on along the minus strand of NW_009185737.1, from coordinate 85,222 downwards.
AAATTATCTAAAATAGTAAGGTAAAAAGAGAACTATGCATAATTAGTATATATAGATAAATATTAGAAGGATTAATTTGTTTGGGGAGAAATGAATGTAAGGTTCTAGGGTAGCCTGAAGAAAACATACAGAAATGACTTAAAAACATGCATTTGATAAACTGAAATTACTTTTCCGGGATCCAGCTTAAATTGTGCATCTAGCACTCTTAACACAGTAATACTGGACAAATCACATCCTTGTTGGCCTGTTCCAACCACTGTAATAAACATTCTCTATGGTCAAGTTGCAGTCGTTTTGCCACCTCAAACTGCACAAAATGGCCGTGATATCCAAATCACCAGCTGCAAGGATTTTCCAGCCATCAAAGAGCTTCTTGCCGGTGCTTGAATTCAGCCTACTCCTGAGCAGCAGCCTTCACCCCACTCCAGATTTATGCATGTTACCAGGAACAGGGACAAGTGGAGCAGGACAGAAAGTAGCATTTTGCTGGATCAGAACTGAAAATCTGCCTGTTCTCCTGGGAATATTTTTCAATGCATTTTATTCAACATAGGCAATATATTCTTTAATTTTTGACAGTCACATTGTATTTCTTTTCTTGGGGAGGAGCTAAACCTGTCCCATTACAGTCGTGTACCTAACCTTGAGTGAAAACGTGCACTGTGACAAAATAGAATCCATTTTTCCTACATACCTCGTAAACAGCTTGACTCTCATCATAAAATATTAAAGACTAATATTGCAGTTGGTTCCTTCTGTGTATCAAGACTTGGAGTAGCCCCAAGCATGTCAAACATGCATTGGAAATGCTACATTTTTAAAGCAAGGCAACGTGTTAACTGATATACTGTAATATTTAGTCTAAAAACCTTTGAACAGATTTTAAAAGTCTTTAAGCCATTAACTACTTGATGACTTAATAGCTCTAAAATGACCACTAAAATTTAAAGTGGACTTCTTAAGAATTAGTCAATAAATAAAATAATATGAAAATACTGTGGTGCTTCCATATTTAACCCTACAATGAGCAAATTGCTTCTCCTACTTAAACTAACTGCAATATTCCCACTGGTTTCAAAGTAATTCCACACATTAGTTTGTAACTTGGACAACTGCCATACCACAGCGGTTCTTTGAGCTGACAAATTAATAAACCAGGTAAGATGGGCAAACAGCCCTGACCTGTATCTCCTATTCACTTTTCAGGTATACCAAGGGCAAGGTTTGAACTCCTGCTGCCATGCACTCACTGCTCCAGCCCTGCGAGGGCAGAGCAAAGCCCAACCTCTTGTCAATATAAACCACTGGATAAAACATTTATCTTGATTCCTTTCTCAAACTGTTACATGCTGCTTACTTCTATTCCTGCTCATAGCCACAGGTAGCCTAATTAATTACAGAGACTATTATTGCACACGGCATACCTATTTCGTACATTTAACCATCAGAGCAAGCTGTTTAGCAATGACAAATGGGAATACATGTTTCCAGTGTTCTACTTCTTGTTAAGGACAGAGTCACAGAAAACAGGCTATTTTTGTTGAGCAGAATCTTACAGGAATGTTTTCTATCCACCATCTCATGGCAGGTTCCTCCCAACATTCCCTGTTTCACAGAGTTTCCCAATACCAACTTATGAGTATTTCTTAACCTCTTGAGCTATCATACAAAACCCGAGGCAGCCAGAAGGCAAACATCCATTTATGCGTCTTTAGGCAGCTATACATGATATTCACTAACACATTCCTCACCTAAAATGCTTGCCCTGACGCCACTGGATCAAATGATGAACACATAGTTCGGAGCTAAGGGGGACAATTCAAAGCAAATAAGGTTTGGGAAAGAGACTATGTGAGGAATTACTCCAGCCAGAACGGTCAAAGTAGGTTGAGTCCCTTGAGAGAAACAGCAGTCTTGTTAGCGGCAAGTTGGAGGTCAACTGATAGCCTTGTGAGGAGACAAAAAATAATGGGGATCTCTTTGTTTAAAAGTGGTATTAGAGCACAAAGCTCTGAGGAGCACTGAAACAGGACCTCTGGCATACCGACGCATCATGCTGAGATCAGTACCGTATTTCTGTCTCAACGTATTTGTTTTATATTCTCTATCACACAGGCCTGGGAGCATAGTATTACGCTGAAGCTCACCAGAACCACTTTGTCTGCGAAGACTTTGCCATCGAACAGGGAGAAATGGGCAGACAACCTATTGACTACACAGATCAATTCCTTTTGTTATCCTGGCCCATGAAACTCTGCCAAATTTTAGCACCAGTAAAATAATCTGAAATTCCCTTTCAACTTGAGGATGAGGTTTCCAGCTCTTTCAAACAGCCTGCTCTGATAGCAGGTAATGGAAAGACACTGCTGAAAGAAACTCTGTAGTGAAAGGCCAAGAAAAGTCCTGTTTGCAGGAAAGCAGAGTTAAAAGGCTTGCCTCAGTAACTGTAATCAAACAGCCAGATTAAAGGCAGTGCTGGATTTCCTGAAGTCCACAGAAATTCTCAGGAAGGCCCCACTCACGCCCTGAGAAGACAATGAGTCAGCAGCTGCTTTTTCTGTTTGAAAGCTTTCCTATTTCTCCCTCCATTTTATTCATATCACACTGAAGATGAAAGACTTGGTGACTCTCACATGTCTGGTATTTCCTGCAGCACAGGGTGCATCAGAGTGTAGAGAAAATGAGCTCCATAACGTAGGAAGAAAATAACGCTGGGAGGACTGGTGAGGTACTGCCAACATAACAGAGCAATGGTGGAGAATCGCAGCCCCATCTCAAGTAAGTAATGGGACTAACCTTGCGTGAGGACAAATTTTAGATATATTTTATGATGCTTTGGTCTGATGGAAAGAGGAGGAGAAGGTGGCATTATTTGTATGAGGAACATATCTACAGATATATATACACACAAACATATATACATCAAAATATTTACAGCTGTAAGCATTCATAAATCACTGCGCTGCCTTGAGTCTGCAAAACATTTCTGGTGATTTCAACAACTAATTAACTGGTATTTTTTCCTTCCTCCTCCTAGTTCTTTATTCACTATAAAAATGACAGTTGTAACTCCTATAAAATGTTGATTCGATTCAAGACACTTAGTAAATTTACCACCAACACTTCCAAAGCAAGATTAAGGAATGCCCCACCAACCTGTTCCTGGTTTATAAATAAATTGTACTTCCTGACGCAGGAATTAAATGTGTTGTTTGGGTAAGGTGGTGAACTGCAGCCAGACTTACATTTTATGTAAATCTATGACAAACAGGCTAATAAGCATTCTTTATTTTTCATTATGTTTTTGAAGATACCTCACCAATTTCACCTTTGCATTTGCTAATTCACTACATTTACCACGTTCCATTTTTCTGTATGAACAATATACTGTGTAGGAGAATACTTTGAGCCTTCCTTTGCAGATAAATCTGATATACACACCCTTCTTTACTGACTGATCAAAAAGAAATCAGCTAATTCTGAAAACTGAAGCCTAAACAACCTTTCTCTTTCATTTTTCACAGCTCTTTTTTACTTCCTTGAGACATTAAACTGACAACTACAGTCCCATTTCAGATGAAATGGTAAATACTGCTTCAGTGCTTGCTGCTGTCCATGCACAGATAGTATGGGTGTAAACGTTTGCTCTTGTTTCAGAATCAGGATTTGGAGGCTGCATAATATTTAATTATCACCATAAGATCACCTACTCCTCCTGCCTATTACAATGATGGATTGTACCTCATACTACATTTGTAAATTTTTCGTGTAGGCACCGTTTTCTTATTACGGTTTGCATTGTGCTTAGCACTGTAGGACTCTATCCCTATGTGGTAGCATAAAACAGTAAGCATAAAATACTAGTAGTAATTATCAGTAGAAAATAATTAGATGAACAAGACTGCGACCTCCCAGTGACAAATCACAATAAAACACTGGAACATAAAGCATTCAGGATTCTTAAAAGCATCGGCATCAGCAGAAGCCATGCTGGTGATAGAGACAAGGCAAGACGCCACAGATGGACATACTGTTATGCACTCTGGGAGCATTTCCATCCGCTGTAGACGTCTGTCTGCGCTCCTCTGTAAAGCAGAAAGACAGGCTCACCTGGAAGTTGCTGAATCATCCACAGAAGGAGCATCTCTGTATGCACCGACACCTGGGGAGAACAGGCTTCTGACTTAGTCACCTCATTTGGAGACCAACAGTAAGGAATTTAAGCACTCCCCTCTGATAAATGGTAAATGTGGCATGGACTGCATGACAGGAGCTTCATTAAGAAAGGTGTGCTTTATGACACTAAACCAGTAATGTTTTGCTCTGAACTTACTTCTGTTAGATGATGAGATAACTCAGTATTATTAGAGAGGTTTCTTAGCGATTAAGAAGATGACACATCAGGAAGCAGTGTGAACCTTGCAGAGCACTTAATGCTAAAAATCAGAGACATTCAGAAACAGAAGCTTTTCAGAGAGTCAATGATAAGCCACAGCAGCCACCCAGAGTCCTGCCCAGATTCACTGGTGATGTCAATCAACACGGCTCCACTGATTACAATCACAATTAGACTTGAGCTGAGAATCCACCTCATGGTTTCTTTTTTCAGAGGTCTCTATATACTTATTTCTCATTTTTCAGTCAGGCAACATGAAAACACTAATAGAAAAGAAGCATCCCCACGAAGGTGATAATGAGATGGTAAATCTAGCAATTCTCCTGGTGTTCCTGTAAGCAACAAAAAAGGAGCTGTTTGAAGTAGAGGTTTCCATCGGAAACACAGAGGGTAATCTTTTAAATACTGCATTTATTCAATAAAAATATTTTAGTGAAGTTGCATAGGCTACATTCTTGCAAGGGATCCTCTCAAATCCTTTGGGTAATGAGTCCACAGTCACAGTTATAGCCGGGAACTCCTGGATCACACTGCATCTGTTCTACAGACAGAAGGTGCAGGAGGTTTGACTCCAGCAGTTCACATCTCTGGGGCAGAGGGCATATGTGGCTGTGCCACTGCAAAACAGCTACCTCCATCTCCACTGCCCTGGCTATATATTTAGCACTTTCTCCTTTCCCTGTAATACCTAGAAATGACCTATTTATTTGATGAGAACTCAGTGCCTTAATAACTCTCCCTTTGCCATTATTGATGGAATTTGCATCCTTACTAATGCTTGGAATGGGGAATTATCAAAATACCACTAAAAATATTAATGATTCTGTCACTAAATGGCAGATTTTTAATGGCACCTACTGTATTAAACCAAGTATGCTGTGAGCAAAATGGACATTTATTGAAAAGTATGTTTAGTTTGCAAAGCTTGGGTGTTGTCCAGCACGACTGGCTGTACGCATTAAGCAAATCCCTGTCCATAAATTACAACACAATTTCCCCTCATTAGTGTAAGTGAGTGACATTTTGAACTTTTGTGGGAAGACGTATTTCAAGAAATAAGAGAAGCTGGTGTCTGGAAGCTAACCACTGGGTCATTACTGTGACAGTGCTGTGCAATAACTCAATAGCAGCTATGAAAACTGACCTACGAGAGCATCCAGGGGAACGGCTCCTTCCCGCTAGTTACACCACAACCTGAAAAATGTACTAGGTAACTTGGTAGACAGAAACTGTTAACCAGATACGCTCTCTCATGCTCATACTTTTCTATGCCGTTGAAAACAGAGAAGGTAGTAATGAACCTCTCTCCAGGGGCAGAAAAAATATCTCCCTTTACCAACTCGCCTTCTGATGATGGGGAAGAGATGGATTTGTACTAGCCTGAGACTGCCTAAGTCTGTGGGCTCTGCTTTTGGTAGCAGCAGCTGGTTCACTCGCTTCCAGTGCCTCCGAGGCATCATTCCCTTCATCAGCTGGAAAGGGGGAAAAAGCTTTCTCTCCTTACTCCCTTCTTTGAAAAAACTCATACATACAGTGATATGTGAGAAGGATTGCTGGTACTCCACTGCTTCCCCAGAGCCCCTGAGCTGCTATAACTCAGCTGAGCACCATCTACTGAAACAATCGTTTGTTTATATTAAATCTTACTTCAAACATGATAATGGTATCATTTTATATTTATACAGTGCTATTCATCCCAGAGGATCCCAAAATGTTTCAGCTACTTATGGGCAGCAGCTGTTTAATAGTGGATAGTATGACTGCACAGCAGCGCAGGGCAGAAGCAGAGAAGAGCTCTGAGAAGCAGAGGAAAAGCATCCAACAGAAACTACAGGGGGAATTTAGGCAGGTGAAACAGAATTACCCAAATTGCAATTTAGCCAAGACGCCTGGGGCTAACATCTCTCTGCTCACAAAATGTTGCCCTTAACAATTCAGAGGGCATTCATCTGTTGACAAATAGAGAGAAATGTCTTTGGATATTCATGCAGCTTGCTCAACTCAAAAGTAAATTGAAAATTATAATAAAACCTGTTAAACATTCTTCATTCATTAAAACTGTGTTTGTGCCACTTTATTTCTGGGCATACTAGCATCTGCTGGGAAGAGCTCATTAAATGACCATTAGCCTGGTCTCCTTTCCTTCCAAGACAGTGCAGAAGCTGAAAGTCTGTCCTTCCTTCATGGCACCACAGATGCAACTGGCAACAAGACAGAATTTTATTTTGGCAAGAAAGATGACAGAGAAAGTTTTCTGTTGGAAGCAACTGTGAAACAGAAGGAAGAAAGTGCAGAAAAAAGGTTGCTGAATAGCAAGCTTAGGAAGAAGTACTGCCACAATGATTGAGGAATGACTGCTGTCACCCACAAAAAAACCCAGGGACAACCTTGGCCATTGATCTATAGAGACTTGCCTCACATTCGTGGAGATCTGGTCCCTCAACAAGTCAAAAGATAACTTACAGTGTTGGAATGGCCCTTAGAGCAAGGGTGCTAGAAGAAACATTGTAGAGCCCCAGAGCTTTCCCAGACACTTCTGTAACCAGAACCACATCTGCAGCAAACTGGAAGCAGCTGTGGAACTGACAGGCAAAGCCTGCACTCCACTACAGGAGGAGAAAAAGTTGTGAGAACAGTTAAGTTGAGGAGAGGATGAGAAAGAATCAAATTTGATATGGGAAGCACCAAAACCCAAAGCAATTCTCAAGTTCTCATGGTTTCTACACTACAGATCAGCTCTGAGACAACCTAAAGATGACACATTTACATTGCTTCTCTTCTCTTTTTAAAACAAATTACTTCTTACTCCTACCAACAGATCACAAAACATGAGAGCTGGAGTTAACAGTCACAAAAATAATATTGCAACTGGAGAACTGAAAAGATAGGAAAAACCTTGCACTCCAAAAAGCAAACAAAACAAGTTGAAGGCTAAAAATTGTATTTGGGGATTTTTATTTTATGGAAGGCTTTTCTGGTGGAAAGGGTGCATCAGGGCACTGTTTTTATGGCTCGTGTAAACATCATTGCCTCATGTCTTCTCCCTCTTACCCATTTTACTTTTCGATTTACCAGGAATATTTATTTATAAGGAGCAACAGAAATTGTCATTCAGGATCAGGGCACTACAGTCATCTCCCTTGTTATCACGTCTGTGACATTCTTTCAAAACACCTAATTCGGATCAAAGTTCAAAATAGTCGGTTGTTGGCAGTCATGGAATAATCTAGCAACTGCCCTCATGACCACTAAGTAAAATTTGCAGATTTACCAGACCAGGAGATTATGTCTTTCCCTGGAGGTATGACTATTTCATGCTTTAGCCTTATTTATCAAGGAAACAATATTTAAGAATCTCTATGTCTATGTGCCACCCTTACTCACTCCCCTCCAGGTAACTTCAGAAGCTTTTAGCCCACTTCAGCTGAAAGCCACTTTTCAGGCAAAAAGACAGAAATCTCAAGAACTTCATTTTCCAAAAAGTTCCAGAAAAAACAAGCAGCTGGGGAGAAACCGTATTAGTAACTCCACCAAGGAAAGCTGCAGTGCGAACTCAGCTCCTACCATATTCC
>NW_009185737.1:66965-77220 GCF_000690835.1 Fulmarus glacialis | reverse complement strand
GAAAGAGTCCCCACGAACACTCAGGCTGACAGCACAGCCGTCAGAGCACGGGCTCTGGAGAAGGCAGCTCCAAGAGATGCCCCAGCAGGAAACCAGGCTTCAGCAATTTACCTGCTTATAACTATTTTCTAATCCTCCCTCTCGCAACTGCTCTGGCCAAACAGGTTTTGGAAACTTCCCAACGGTATTATGTGTCAGTGAGCTCCACAGACTAATTAGACACTGCAGAAAACCTTTTCCTTCGGGGTGCCTTCAGTTTCACTGACTATCCCCTCCTTCCTTGCAACCCAGAAGGAATTATATAGTCTACATCTCAGACAGTAATTACTATCACCTTCTCCTCTTAATTGATCTGGCTCCAGTGAGCAATAAGAAATTAAAATAATTAGCAGATATGCCTAGCACTCCTAAAGTCCCACCTACACTTTGTAGTCTATTTACTCTAGAATCAGCTGGGTTCATCGCTTTGATGGTAATGCTGCACCGTTCTGGCTCACCGACCTGTTTGACTAGCCAAGTTTGAAGAAGTTTCCCAACTAACACACAAAGCGCAGCTGTAGCTGTTGCAATCGGCAAATATTCAATCACCAGCACTGGAGCCCTTCTTTCTGAAGCTCATTTGGAAAGAAACTGAGGCTCACTGCTCTCTGTCCCCTGGAGAGACAGAGGATTATGAGGAGGTCTTCACGCTGCCAACATTTATACATTTGCTCCACTTTCATTGGAGACAGAGAAACACATACGCACAAGTTGGGAAGAGAGGCTAAAGTCTTGGAATAAAAATAGCATATTTAGGGGATTAATTTCAGTTTTGTTCCTAGTGATTTCGGCATTGCATTAATTAATGTTCCATCTTGACTGCTGAGCATGGACAGATTTATTTTTTTTTAATAGGAGGAGAGAGCTTTGAGCACCATGTGGTTTTTCCCAAGCACTTGCTCCTCCAGTACCTAAATGTGGAGATATCACTTAAAGCAAACTGTGCCCTCTCTCTGCCCTTAGCAAATAGTCAGTGATTTTTTTTTTAATTTTTCCTTCTATGCACAAATAATCTGCATCTATTGCCCTCCTTTCAAGAAACAGAGAAAATCCAGACCCCAGCAAAGTTGAATCTTTCCCCCCCTGCACTCTGCAAATTTAGTCAACAATATTAATCCACATCGAACAATTCTGCAGAGTACAACAACAAGCTGGTTACACAGACAGGGATGCATTTGGAATTTAAATGAGTTCCTGTTATTCTCTTGAAGCCTGCGCAGTGCTGAAGAAGCCTGTCTAATGTCTCTTAAACAGTGAAAAAAATCAATTTAAAATATTTTTAACTATTCTGCTAGTACTATTGTCTGTACTCCTGAAGGAGAGAGTGTTTCTTGATTCGCACCTCCCCCTCCACAATTAAAGGCAGTCATCAAAGATACACATTACCCTGGTTGTCTTGACAATGCTTTATGATTAAAAGACTCAAATACCTTCAGCTTATCGTGCATTTAAAAATATAATGAAAACAAAGAACAATTTAGCATTCTGCAAGTTTGGTGTTTTTCGTTCCTTTTACTTTAAAATTCTTTTATTAACATGATTTATTATTTCTATTGCAATACTACTAATGAGGCCAACTCACACACTCATTGTGCTAGGAGCTGTACAAACAACAAAAATAATGATAGCGTATGCTACTTATTTAACCTGCATTCATACAATATATTCTCCCACCCTCAACTCAAAATATTGTCTAATGGTTGGGCTAATGCTTGTCAGGGAAATGGTGGATATTTGTGCATATTTCTTTAAGTTGAATCAGGTCATAGCCTGTTCTTCCTGCACAACATTCACTGAATTAAAATACTTGTTTCCTTTTCTCCAACACATCAAGGGATTATTCAAAAAGAGAAAAGAAAATCTTGGCTACCTTTCAAAGTAGGCTCATTCGTCCATTTGTGTTCTCTTGAACAGCACCAGGTTGCATAAGTTCATGTGGACTGTACTCCTCTACTTCTGGCTTCAAAGCATCCCTTCCACCAAAGCGCTCATTAGGGAACTCTCTGACCGATCACCAATAATCTCTATTCCTTGCCCTCTTCTATTGCTGAATATAACCTAAAGTTCCAGCCTGCTGTCTTTAACATTCAGGAAAGCCTTTTTATTGATCCATATGAACTGGACACATGAACAAGTATGTCACTGGACAAGCGCAGAAGTGCTCAGTGCCTGCAGATTCCCTTTAACTGGGTCAATAACAGGAATGAAAGCTAAGATTGAAATACATGTTTGAATACTGACTTTATGAAATACAAACAGCTCTCAGGCTGAAGATAAATTCCATCATTAGAGTCCCTTGCCTTAGACAAAACTCCAATTAAACTCTGGCCCTACACCACTGTGCCCCAAAACAAAAACCCTAACGTAACTTAGAGTGGACATTTTCACAGTAAAAGCCGAGTGCTATTTGTATGCTGAACTGACCATGACAAAGGGATGTGTTTGCTTTAAATAGCAAATAGTATTTTAAATAGTATTAAATAGTATATTCTCTGAAATCTTTGCTTGGGAAAAAATCCCTTGCTCTCACTTGAGCTAAAAATTTTCTTGGTCTTTTCTCCTGGGCTCTTAGAGCTCCTTTACGCATGTTATTGTAAAGAAAGAAGGAAGAATTATGGTAATTCAATGTTTATTCTTCTTTGCGAACCACTCTCAGCTCTTCCGTATAAATAACAAAACGCTCTTATTAGTCCTAACATACTGAGAAATACATTCTATTTGAGACTCAGTGTGAAATCTATGGAAAATCAACCTCTGTCTCTTGCCCTTATTTATCCAACAAGAGTTTGATATTTGCCTTTAGTTTTTTCTTACCTGCTGTTCCGACAGCAGCACCCCTCCAGGTATCAAGAACAGGGAAGGACTGTGCTCTTACTGGGACAGCAGTTTTCTATTTTATGATCAGACTATCCAGCCCTTACATTTATTTCCACAGCGTGCGTCTATCAGCACTCAGAATCTGTTCTGCAGGCTCCACCAGGCTGGGGTGGACACCAAGAGAACAACCAGCAGCACCAGGCGCATTGATGCCACTGTTCCTAGGGAGTACTGCTAGAGAAGTTCCCGGGACAAATCATCATGAATTGCAAAGACCTTGCCACAGCCCTGGGACGCTCACATCGCATGGCCACACCTGGCCAGTGGGGTAGCCAGGATGATGAGTATTGCACTAACACTGCACATTCCTCTTGTTTCAATCGAAATGAAAGATTGGATTTAATTGAAAGGAAAGATTGTAATTTCTGGGGAAAACTTCACATCTCCAAAGTATCTGTGACAGCAAGTCAAACTGCATTTTTTCTCCCCAAGTCTGAAATTTCCATGCACTTCAGGCCAACACACTTTTAAAAGAGCAGAAGGACGTGCTTGTGAAGTCAAGGAAGAGAAAAATGGCAGTTCAGATTTTGAATGGATTGAACTGCCCGGTGGAAATATCTCTCACTTCTCACTAACAGGTAGAAAGCTGAGAAGCAACCGTGCTCCTCACTCAAGTGAAAGAGAACATGAAAATTAAGTACAGCATCTGCTTCGGCGTCGGCTCTAGAGAACTCAGCGAAGAGGAGCAGAGATCAAGCCAACCTGAATTTCAGCATCGGCTCTGAATGTGCCTTTTTTCCTTCGGGAAACTACAGCTCCTCTGCTGCCATTTTTTTGCCATCTGTAAAATGATGATGACAATATTAATTACCTACCTGAGACAGTTATGCTGAGGTATAGATTTTATCCCTACAGTATGGCACATTTCTGTAGAACTATAAAAGCGGAAATGTTTGAGCTTTTATAATCTTTTCCACACTACAGCTGTATTTGTAAGCATCAAGAGCTCAAATTGGCAAGTATTTGTTCTTTAGTGTCATATTGATTTCAATAGGACTTCTGAGCACAGAGTGTTTTCAGGAGCAGTTTACATGCATAGGTCTCGGAGTACCACATCATCAGTGAATAGAAATAAATACATGGTAAAAAATAACAGCTGCAAAACACAGGGGGATATTCTACGTCAGAAGCAAAAATCCACAGCCTCAAAAGAAGAAAACAGTTCAGAAAAACTTGGGTTTTTTCTAAGAAGTATGGAGATTAGCAGACATTAAACACAAATACATAACATTATACATGTATCTCTATAAACACATAATTTTCTGTCTTTCTAAAACCTTTCAAAATGGTAAGGAAGACTACACAAGTGACTTGTTGATTGCACTGTGAATCTAAGAACTCTCTAATTATTGCTGCCATCTACTCATAATTTCAAAAGCTAAGTTGTTTAAAAAAATAAAGTCAAATCCTGACACTAATAATTGGATCTTTCAAGTTATTTTTCCCCTCTCAGTACAGTAACTGCTTGTGTGTGTTAATACTCCTTTTCTATTTGCCTTTTAATAGTTTTACAAACAAATGCAAATATTGATGATGTGAACTCTAAGAACAGAAATCATTTTTCAGCAAAGGACATAAACATCAGGAAAAGAAAAGAGAAATGCTGGGGTCAGGTGGCACATGCTGAGACCTCACTGCATTTTAAGAAACTTTCCGTGCATTTGAGGTGGGGATGTTGTGCAAAGACCCTCCCACTGTTTGTTGAGAACAGCCAAGCACCACGCTGCTGCACGGCTGTGTCTAATCCTGGGCCAGTTGAACTTGAGAGCTGCTCAACTATGAGCTCTCTTGCCAACACACCTATTTATGAGAGATCTCTCCTGGCTCTATGGTCTGGGCCAATAGAGCATGTAACACCAACCGTGGCCCACAGTTCTTGCAAGGCCAGCAGGCAGCATGGAGAAGTTTCCCTGATATGGGCTTCAGCCCCTTTGGCTTTGGAGCACACGGGCATTTTTGGCACTATTCAGCATTAGTGGGAATGCAGGGATCATGATGAATACTCACTGTTTGTCAGGCAAAGACTTATTTAATATATGCCAGATGACAGCAGTAAGGAATATCCACCTTACTTCCTCAGTCAATGAAAGATGTTCCTTTTCTTCCTTGCAAATCAGTTCTCAATAGGAAACTTGCACAAAGAAAGGTGGCAGCATTTTTCCTTCCCATGTTAAGGAGAACAAGCTCTGAAGTCTCCTTTTCCGTGGTATGTTCCTTTAGAGACACGACTGCAATAAAATTTTTTAAAGGCACATCATTCTGCATACTACAGAGAGGTGAATTTGTATGGATGTTTACAAGAAGGTGCTACATAAAAATTCCTACAACTGGGCTTCTGCCCAACGAAGTTAAATGCTCAATTCTTATAAAGAAGGCAGTTCCTCAAGAACGTCACTGAGGCTGGATCACAGAAAGGGTGAATGCCATGAACTCCTAGTCCTCATGCTGATCAAAATGCAACTTGTGCAGAAGGGGTTGGATGAACCTCAAGTGCACAGCTGCTTGGTTTACAGTTTTATTTTTTACATTCTGAAAGTTTATGTGATCTAATTAGCCATTTTATTTCACAAAAATACATTTTGGCACTGTTGGACTTGGAACGACTCAAATGCAAGGGGTTTGCCTACAAGGGAGGCAGAGGAGCGCATGGAAAATAAGCATTATGCTTCCGTTTCAGAGACATTACGATGGCGAAGCAGAGCTAAGCTACACTTGGAGATTGCTTCACTGATTTGAAGTTTTTACATACTGTACATTTGTTTAAATCTAGCTAAGAGAAAACAGTGACCACGCCTAGCGGGAGTACCTAAATATTATTCAATCTTAATGAAAAGGCTAAGAAACCAAGAGGCATGAAAAACACCGTGTGTTCTCCTGTATACCCCCGGGTTATCTGCACCGCTGACCCCCCAGTCCCACTGCAACCGAGCAGCAGCACAGGCGACACCAGGGGACTTTATCACAGAGCCATCTTGCTCCCAAAAGCCCTCTAGTTTCTCATCATACACCGCCTGCCCTTTCCTGTAGTAGCTCCTCTGCCTCTGATTTCATCTGCTTACCCGAGAATGTGGATTATGTGACTTCTCGTTTCCAAGCACCAGCACTGTTAAAGAGGTTATCCAAGGTGTGAGTTTTGCCAGAGAAAACACAGCAATTAGGTTCCTGTATCTGCAGTTATTCGGCAGCACAGACACCCCAGGGAAGACATCCTGGCCATGAATATATCCAAGATATCTAGGTAAACAAAAACATATCATCTCCAGAGCCAAATGTCAACCAGCCACTTTTAAAAGTACTGAGATAAAATACCTACCAGTGCTTAGAGAGCTAACAGGCCTACATACCACTTGACCCAAAACAGCACTTAAGCAGGACCTAAGATGCATGCTGCTCCCGCACAACTCCCTTCTGAGAAAAACTGTTTTCATGGCCAGTGGACAAAAATATGCCCTTCCTCTCCTGCCTCATATTTGTATCATGAAGGAAAATCACCCAAATTAAAATGCCTGAATTGAGACATTGTGGGGAGATTCAGAAAACAAGAAAGAGTCTCTTGTTAACATCTTACTCACTGTTTTCACACCACCATTTGTGATAAAAGCAAAGCATTAAAGCATAAATTAGTCACAGAACAGGAACACATTAAAACATACAGTCTACTTGAATTTAACTCCCAGGGTCCCTCCCTATAATCTGAAGTCCTAGATTCATCATGATGGGATAAAAGGTAACGGGGAAGGGGTGAATCTTCACAGCTCTCTTCATGCAAAACCAAATACCCTGACAACAAACAGGCCAGTTATCCTCTGGCTGTGAAACCCCACCAGGGATACAGAATAACTAGCGCTTACTGCTATCACTTCATTGTGTTAAAACTGTAATTTGAGTAACCTGAGGCAAATCATTGCACTACAGAACATCTTGAAAATGTTAGAGCAATAAGCACTTCGTTTAAAGGATTTGTGAATGCAAACATGTCTAAGCTACACACTCCGTAAGAAAACCTCAACCTCTTTGTGCTTGTCCTTGCTTTAATCCAACTCACAGGAAAAGTCTTCTAGCTCCAATTGACAGTGATTGACAATAAGGATAAAATACTTTTTTACTTCACGTGCCCATCTATCGCTATTTAGAATATGAATGCACCTTGATGATGCATGAAGGTGCATTTGCTTCTCTTAAACTGTTGATGGATTCATTTCTTTTCATTAAAAGAATAAATCTTAATGTGCATCTTATTGTTAGCAGCAGTATGATTGTAGCCCAACTTGGATCAGGCCCACTGTGTTTGACAGTGTACACGTATTTGATGAAAGACAGCCCTCACAAAACAGTTGGCTGATCATGGGGAAATAGCACCATTTTACAGTAAAAAAAATATGGCACAGATACTAAATGATGGAGCTGTCAGAAAAATAAAAACCTATGCACTTGAACACGCAGATGAGGAAAGGGATCAGATCTTTTATCATTTGACTAGCTTTTACAAGATGTTTGCCCAAAGTCACGACAGTGTGCTGGCTTCCTTGGAAAACACATCAAATGCACGTTCATTAAGACCTTCTTCTATGACCAAACATTAAATACACTTCTCATCATTAATTTACATATTAACCATTTATGCAGGAGTAACTCAAAAAAGCATAATAGCACATGGGTGCTGGTGTATAGTAGTGTACAGCAATACACATGGTCCCTCTGCATTTATTATGAGACGTGGTGATATGCTAAAATGGTTTTCATATTATTATTTGCTCTGCTCTAAAACTTCTCTAGACCAAGGAGGTTCCAATTTTCCTGTGCCATTAAATCCCACAGATTTCTCATGCTTTACAAGGTTAACCATCGATTCACATTTCCTTGCTCCCTTTTCTAGCTAAGTTTTTTGACAAAACTGTCAGAGAGACAATGCAAACAAACATTTTTGAAGAGATCAAGGATACTTAAAGTATCAAATAAACAAAAATATTTTGAGTGAAGATCAGAAGGGTTACACAGGCCAGTGAAACTTTTGCTGAAATCATTATGTTCTTGAGATGGGCACTGTAAGTGGTAATGGGTTACCTCATACTCCTCGCATGACTGACTGCTGGAAAATAGCTGCAGAATGGGGCCAACTTCCCAGCAAAGACAGGACATTAAACATACAATTAATTGTATGGGATCACGTGCCAGAAGTTCGACAGTCAGTTCTGGCCTATACCAATTCCAGCTACTAGCTGGACTCTTGCCCCGTATTTGGTAAGGACAATTTTCAACAGCGAGTCCCACACATACTCCTTATGCAGCAGTATGTATTTAAATTGAAGGACGCAGCAATGCGTACTCAATCCCATAAACACATTACCAGCGACACTGCATGAAGATCTGCTCTGTTATAATTTAGGATAGATACTTAATCAATTGCCTTGATTTACTAAGCTTTACTGCTTTCTAAATGAGTAGCAATACATAACACAATTTTCAGCCCAGTTTTAGAAACCTTGATCATTTACCCCATTAAATCAGAAGGAGAAATACAGGCTGCTAGTGGGAGCATGTTGTTTCTTATATGCAATTCTGTGACAGCAAAACACACCGTAAAAATGCATTTGCTGTTTCAGCTGACATATAACACAATATTCCGAAAGAAAATATTAGCCTTGCCACTGCTACAGCTAGCGATATGTCCCCTCAAATTTAGTACATGCAATAGGCCAGAGGATAAAAACATCCCAAAGATACCAGAAGAATTTATAAGTCAATGATCTGCTTATGAGGAATGGAGACTGCTGATGCAAGCTGCAGTCTTAGTGATAAAAAAATGGATTTCCCATAGCATTGCTGATAGCACTGGGAACTAATTGGCCTGAGTTTTACTCCTGCTGACTATCCTGTGTTCATTTTGGCTTGCTCTGGAGCACCCAATCAATCACAAGCCCAAGCTGCAGCTGACCCGGAGGCAGCCACAATTAAAAGTCAGTTCCTACTTACTTAAAGGTAGAAAGTGAATTTAACCTGATCTAAGTAAGGGAGAGAGGGCTTGAAACCACTTGCAGTCCCTAAGATGTTATATCACTTTAGACAACCCTTTTCCTTTTCAGGGGTGCTTTTTGTTGCCCACAACCTTTAGGAAAGCTCACACACCATTTTCGCAGATGGTTCCTCTCCCAGATGCAGGGTAGATACAGCCGGATGCTACAGCAGCTCAGGATCCTGAGGATCAGGCCCACAGTTCTTAAGGAACTCACTGTCTTGCTTTAATGAACGCTCTATCTAAAACTAATTACGTGCGTGCGCTCACAGCACTTTTCTGGGCATTTGACAATTTATTTGCCTATGTGCTACAGAAAAGCAATCCACAAGAAAAAAATCTGTTGGAATAAGCCATGGGTTGCAATACATTTAGAAGCATGTCGTGCACATCCTTGGAAATGTAGAAACAAGCACACTCAGACGGTGAATCTGTTTCTACCCAGGTGCTTCTTGGAGAGACAAGTTTTACAGAGCTTTATAAAGATGGGGATAGGGAGGTGGTAGAGGAAGAAGAGGCAATCCCAGCAACATGGATAGCACCTCATCCAGGACACAACAGGGGATACAAACTTCCAGCTATTGCAGAGCTTTCACATCTGTGCTTCCAAGTGCTTCTTCTGGGATGCAACGACTATGGCTGTATATCATGTCCTGCTACAGGGTGAGCCTACCCTAGTCTTGCATCTTTTGAAACCGGCATTTGTTTATCTCACTAAGTTACAATCTGAAACTCACTCTCCTCATATGGTGCAATTTCATTTTTAGGAATTTACAGTAGGGTCGAATTTGGCTCAGTGGTTTCTAAATGTACAGTATGAGACAGAAACTGAACTGCTTTAGTATCACTATTGCCTCTAGACAAAAGCTGTACTTAAAACTGCAGGTCATAGGGAAGTCAAAAGCAGTTACACAGAAAAGAATGTCATTAACAAATAAAAAACCCTCATAATGGCTTGTATTTACTAGCTCTGTATTTTCAGAGACCTCGTTTAAAAAAAAAAAAAAAAAAAGAAATTCTTTTCAATGGATGCTGAATTTCAAAACTTTGTCCGCTATATACTCAGCCAGGTACCCCCAAAATCTCTTATCCGCTAATATATTTTTCAGACTGTGCACTTTTATCATTAAGAGAGTAGCACTGTTTTTCTCAAAAGGAATAAGTTAAGGGACAAGCAAGTCATATTTCAAGCTGGTCACATTTCTGGCCAACTTCAAATCTCTTTGTACATTCTTGTCTGAACCCTCTTCCTCACTTACAGCAAGAAACACACATCTGATCAGGTTAAAGAAAACAACCAAGCAGTCAAGAATAAAAAGTTCCTCT
>NW_009185737.1:47270-66930 GCF_000690835.1 Fulmarus glacialis | reverse complement strand
GGATGTCTATGCTTAACACATTTCTTTAACTTAAACAACCGATCATGGAAAATGTTCAAACAGAATTTAGGGAAACAGAAATTGGTATTTCAGAGTCAAACTAAAAAGATGCTAAAACGCTGGATATACTGGCCTCTTCTCTAGCTAATAATATGCATTTTCCCAGCACTGAAGTCCCTTCTTCTTTGTAACTGTCTAGAAAAAGATTGTTTCCTGTAAACTGTAACAGCTTTTTTTAGCATCATGTGCGTGCCCACTTTTTAGATCCGTTTTAGAAACATACCGCATTTCATACTCACAAAGTTACATGAAGAAAGTAATTACCATTCAGATAAAACAGGACAGGAAGACAACAATTCAATTGTTGCCCAAATCATAAGTTTTTCAATTCAATCAAGCCTTCATTCTCTGGTTTTGGTGACAGCTACTGTTGGGGAGAGAGCTGTGGTTAACTGGGCAACAAATACAAACCAAACACTCTTATTAAAAGCAGAATTCTTTTAGAGTCAAGTTTCTGGGTTCTGTTACTTTCTCTGCAGAGTGAACATCTACACAGTGCAAACTCTGGAAAAAACACAAAACACCAAATGCTGAAAAAGACAAATCATTTCAATTTTTCAATGCTGTATTTCAATCATGATCTGGAATGCAGGGAGTAAACATCATTTAGACTCTAGTTCCTTTGGGAAAAAAGAGAGAGCAAATACCTGAAAGACTGCTAAAACAAATTATATGCAATAAACTTTGCCTATTACGTACACACCAATAGGCATACCTTGCCAATGACATACTTTAACATGAGTTCTGCATAACACAGCATAGCTCTAAGCGCTGTTCCTCCCCCTCTTCTTTTCTCTATGAACTTTTAGCCACTGAGTCCAACTGTATTATTAGGTTGTAGTCAGCCCCGTTCGGTAGCTCATTCACCAAAGGTATTTAAAAGTAAGAAAATTCAGAAAAATTATGTGAAAAAATCATCATCAGAACCTGCCGTTTATGAGATTCCTGCACAGCAGTGGAGCAAACATGAGCGCTGAATTTCTAAGTATAAACCTCCTGTCTTTGGACCAGGACCTGGCACTGCAGTCGCACGCAGTAACAGTATATTCACTATTACACCGTGCTGCCTGATAGCAGACGTCTTGTTCTTACCTCTTGCTGCTTCTCCCTGCTTGGTGCAGATAGGCCTGGTTTTATAATTGCTGGGCCCTTCAGGTCAGA
The DNA here is from genome assembly GCF_000690835.1 of Fulmarus glacialis. Lineage (NCBI taxonomy): Eukaryota > Metazoa > Chordata > Aves > Procellariiformes > Procellariidae > Fulmarus > Fulmarus glacialis. The sequence goes on along the minus strand of NW_009185737.1, from coordinate 65,709 downwards.
GTCACCACCCTGCCATAAGGAGATGTGTGCGAGACTAGGGCAAACCTAACAGCTTATCAAAAACAATGCTCCATTCTTCCAGCCCTGTTGCCCTTTCCATTAATGGGATTCTGCTTTATTCCACTGTTCTTTGTGCTTGAATCCCTTGGCTCCTCAGGCGGTGCCTGCTAAATTATAAAATGATTTTGAGAGGTTTGGTTAGATGTACCATCTTGTTACATGATATCTTTTTATAGGTATCATACAGTAAACGCCAGCCCCTGAGGGTGCCACTCTCCCGGACCCTACCCTTGGCTCTTTCAGACCATAGGATTTTAAGCAGTACTTGCCCAGAAAAAATGGCTTTTTTCTTCGTCTTAAGTTTATTAATACTGTCACATCAAATCTCAATGCAAAGCGATGCGAAATGTCGTACACTAAAAATAATGTGTTGGAAATGGGTCAGTACTGAAATATTTGCACTGTCTACGAACCAGTCTATTATTTCCTCCAGTTTCAAGCTCTTTTAACCCAATTCTCAAGTATACCAACACAATGGGGAGTTAAATTCTGATGAATTTTAGGAGAAATACAGACAGAACTGAGTATTTAGGTCACTGTTAGTGAAGTTATTTTGAGGGGATTTAATCATTTTTGTGTAAAATAATTAAAATGCTTGCTTTTGACTTCACCACTCCAGTGCTTACGGTTCCATACAAGCTGCTAAGGTGCCCACTAGGTAGTTGCAGTGAGAAGAGAGGCTGGAAGAGCACAAGCGAAAGACCACTATAGAATAATTTAGGTTGGAAAGGACCTCAGGAGGTCATCTGGCCCAATCTTCCACCCAAGCCAGGGAAAAAAGGGTGAAGAAAAAAGGAGGAAGATGGCTTGTAAGTTTTAACAAACTCGGAAGACATATAGAGAAAGGGAGACGGCAAAGATGGCTTAAGAGACAGAGGAAAATGGTTTCAAAGCTTTAACAGGCAAGTAATCAGCTGACAGAAAGGACGCAAAGACAAGGAGGGATGTAGTCCTCACTACCTTTACATGGGGAACAGACACATACAACAAATTGGCTGCGGGAGGATTATCAAACAAGCAGATATATTGTGGGAAGTTTACCTAGTTAATACAACCATGTACTTCTGCGATATGCTAAGATGCAGTAATGGGAAAGTACCTCTGCTATGAGAGACGTGTGCAGCTTACCAAAATAAACACAACCACAGTCAACAACGTCCAAATAGCTGTCATCTTTTCACTAAATAATTAACATGAAGCTGGAGTATTACTCTGGGAAGTAGCTGGCTTGGGTTGTGCTGGGTATTGAACAATGACACCCTCAGTCCTTCACAGCAAGGACAAATACCCATTCCAAGTTATTTACTCCTTTACATTGCAACACGCACGTCCTTCGAGGAATGGCTCCGATCCACCTGGCACCCAGAAACGTAGGAAACAGTGTCATAACATTTTAGAGTTTAAAGTGCAGGCACAATGTGCCAAATTGAGGTAACAGATGGGGATCCAAACATTGCTAAGTGCTACCTAGCAATGCAACATATGCAGTGCCTGGAAATCGTGACATCATCTAATGAATGAAAAAGTCTTGCACCAATATTCAAACTGCATACTTAATCAAGACAAAAACTGGAGACCAGCAAGGAACAACAGTACCAAAGGTAAGAAAGATAACAGTGCCAGGAAGATAAAAGATAGCCACCCTGGTATCTCTGAGTGACAGAAGAAGTGTGGATTCTTTGCAGTCCTCATCTTTTCCCCTTTCTGCTTCAACAGTTTTTGGCACGCAGATAGAGACAACCTGTGAGATAGTTTTGTGTTGAGAGTTTTGGAAGGTAGAATTTAAGATAAAAAGCCAAGTGGACTTGCAGAATACATCCATCTCCTGGAAGCTAAATATGTACTGTACAATTTGAGGGTCATCAGTTGGATTTTTTTTTTTAATTGTTAAGCATGTATCAATTTTATGCATTTATATTATTTCGGGGGGATTATGAAGAAGAAGAGAAAAATTGGTGCAGAATGCTGAACACCCAGCTTGAAAATTCTGGCCTTCAGTAAGAAGATGAAAACACTTTTTACTGATTCAACTTTCATTCTAAACTCATGTAATTTAATCAGATATGTTCACAGCTAGAATTGCTGCATGCTGGAAATCCTTCCTGGCAATATAGAAGCTACCACTTTACCACTCCACAGATAATTTTCTCATTACATTATATACTACAGTTAGAAAAAGCTCAGTTAAATTTACAAGCGTACAGTACAACCAGTGATTGTAAAAATATGCATAATGCATAGCTAGCTTGCCCAAGTAATTAATGTGATTATGCATGCAAAGCAGGTAAGTGCAATAATTGGGTTGCTATGCAAGCTGTGCAAGTGCATGCACAATTCTGCACACCTAATGTCTTGGGAGGTTTGCCCACTTGGGGAGATTCTGAAGTTTTGTTTTGTAATCACAGCCTAGAAAATAAAAATAAGATTATTTCCTGTGTCATAAACTGACCTAAGCACCAATGCTATTTTCCCAATACAATTAAATGTTAAAAGCCTTTAATTAAACAATATAAATCATAGTGAATCATTTCAGACCAAAGCAGGCTTACACTACCGGATGCATTCGTTGCTGAAAGTCTGCATGCGAACAAAGCCATAAAAATGCCATTCACACCTTTTAATTGGTACATTTGAGTATTCCTTTTATTGCTCTGCCAAACCAGCAATGGTACCACTTCCCTTCCGAAAATATTTTCAGACCCTCTAAACTTCAATCCAAATGTTGACAACGACAAACGATGGCCTCTGCTTCCCTGAAGTCCCACCCAGAACAAAGCCATGCTTTGCCCTGAAATGCCTGAAGCGTACCTGAGATTTTAATTTAATTCCCTTCGATATAGTATTTCCTTCCATCTCAAGCTCTTAGATAAGGATTTTTATTTGTTTATGTATTTATTTTTGGGATAGAAAATATTATTGGTTCCCTTGACATGGCTGTGTTATTACACGCTGAGATTACATGGTGAAGGAGCTGTCATGGATTGAAAATGGGAAACAGAGCAGCACTTCTGCCTGCTGAAGGGCAGAATAATCCCTCTCTCTCACCTTGTTTTTCCCCCTCTGTGCTCTGAACTGCTATTGTGTTCCCCGTCAGCAAAGTGGTGGGTATTCATATACTGTTGGCATAAGAATATATTTATGGATTGTCAACACATAAAACTACAGTAGGGTAAATGCAATCAGATTTACAGATAAACTCAAGGCCTCTGTAAATCTGGACTACAATAGAAATTAGAGTGAGAGAGTGGGGGGAAAAAGGTTTCTTGAATTTGAAAGCCAAGATTCAGATTCAGCTCAATGATATTTACAAAACTTTTGCTACCACTTTCTACATTCAAGCCTTTGGGTTTTGTAGCTAACGCTGAGGAATAAGAGAGCAACAGATTTTGAGCTTGTAAATAATTTCCAACTGTGTATTCAATTCTAAATTTCAGTTTATACTGTGCTGGGTAATTGTATAACAGTCAAATACAGAAAAGGAAACTAAAGCACGGGATAATGTAAAAATCCAGTACCACAAAATTTGGCAATAATTGCAATCCAAAAAGAAAGCAAAACCCCAGAATGATGCATCAAAGACTTTTACAAACAATTTCAAATATGGAACCACTCTAAGGATTTTGTGGTCAAATCTTTAATAAAGAATTCCTCAAAGGAAAATACTTGAATTATTTACTCAGCCCTGACCAAGCGAATAGAGAATGATGTAGATGAAAATAAGTAATCAGAAATACTTCTTTTAAAGTTGTGTTCTAACAGTATAATATTGCTAAATAATAGTAATTAATATCCTCATAACTGTTAAGTATGCATAAATAAGCATGCCAGCTCTCCTTCCATCCCTGCAAGCACAATATGGGTTTACATCTGGTCTCAAGAAGCAACGGGCAGATCTCAAACAGTTTGGCTGTTCAGTTCAGATAAGCGCCCAGAAGCATGGGTTCTTATCCAAAGCTTACTCAACCTACCTGAACCTTTTGGGCCGGCAAAATGAAGCTGGCAGTCTAGTCAGAACAGGCGTTTGCCTAACGTTTCTGGCACTTACTCCTTCCGGTTGGGCTAGAGATACTGCAGGAATAATCTTTCTCTTTTGACATTTCATATTGTCATAGTGGCAGCAAGCTGGAAGTGTGGAGATGCACAACATGCAGAATGAAAGAGAAAAACATTTAAACAATCTGAAGCAGAGTTTGCAGTGAAAGCCTGGTAGCCAGGAGCTGCGTTCTGCTCTTTGTCATCCATCCATGGCATTACAATCACATAACCAAACATTTTTTTTTTAGCCCTTTTAATCCTTAGGAAATTATCACATGAACAAGTTGCTTCACAATGTGAAATCTGAGGGCCAAATGGTGCCTCTCTCACTCCCGTGTTTCAGGGGTGCACCCCATCGTCCTCAAACAGCGCTGCCCGAGGCATTCGATACAAGCTAATCTAGCTTAGAGTTACAGTTCCTCGCTAGCTGAGAACTTGCAGAAAACACTGCTGGAGCAGTGTTGCAGAGGCTGCACGTAGACTTTCCTTTGCATGCTGCAGCTGGTGCAGGGGTCCTACTTCCACAGTCATCCGCATCAACTATGTATTGAAACAGGGTGTGGATGCTGGCTGTTGGGAACCACCAGGGTCTCTATGCAAAGCAGAGGATGGAAGGGATCTGCTACACTCTGGGGTCTCACTGTGCTATGGAGAGATGTGGTATGATGGGGCTGGGGAAAGCATCATGCTGATAGAGCCTCCGCTGGAATGGCAGAGGAGGAATGCATCTCCGGAGTGAGTCAGTAATCTAACTGGTGAAAAACGCAACTGCTTGTAACAGGAAGAGGTGACCCTTTCAGCACAAAGTATCTCTGAAAAATAACAGCTTCTTGTGTAAGACCAGTATTTGTGTCAGTATCTCCTGTGATGATACCGATACACCACCCACCATTTGCAAAGCACCTGTTTACTGACCATAAGGTATATAAAAAGAATGCTCCTCAGCTAGTCTGTGATTTCACATTAATGGCATGATGCAGAGGTGGCTTTCAAACAGCCTGTGAACAATGAAAGCTATTCCACACCTATAGACTTCCCAGCTAGTGCATAAATGATAAAGTATCCTTTATGATCAGCTAGGTGATCCTGTGAGGACTGGGGGAATCATCTGAGAAGCTGAAGTAACAGTTAAAACTAAATCAATAAATGAAAAAAACCCAACACATTCAATGATTTGATTGTGCTGAGAGGATGACAGATTTTCCCCTGGAGATGGGAGACAAGATTTTCTGGCTGGGAGAACTCTGATGGAAGCAGCATGCATGACCAAACCGATCGACTGGGCAGCACGGTCCAGCAAACTGCGGGAGCCACTGCGAGCCAAGAACTCCACAAGCTCCAACCCGAGATCTGTCACCATTCACTGCACAGCCTTGGGCAAGTTACTTAACCTCCTTGTGTCTCAGTTTCACCATCTGTAGGACTGGGCTAACACTAACTTGGCTAGCAGATAGGGGTATTAATTAAGGCTTAATTAAGGATAGCTGGACTGATTAAGTTCCAGCTGCTCAGTTTGTGGCTGCAGAGACTCATTGCCCAGCATCAAGTCCCAGCACTATGGCACTTGAGCCAGGCGCAGTGCCCTCAGAGGAGGGCAGGGAAGGAAGGCACTGCTACAACACAATATGTGGGTCAGCATCTTCCAACTCCAGCAGCCAGGGTGCTGACTTGCATCGCCCTCCCCCGAGCCCTTGGCTGCTGCACAACAGAGAAATCCCATCACTCCCAGCCCGCTGGAGCTGGGAACAGAGCCAGGTCACGCCTCCAGGCGAAGCCCCAACGAGAAATGACTGGACTGCCCCTCCACACGTGGGAAACTGGAGCCAGGTACACCATGCTCTGACTGTGTGCTACAAGCAGCGATGGAAACACAAAGGCATGAGACTGTGCTCCATCTGCCCTTCTGAAGCACTGCCGACCAGCATCCAAGCGCCCTTGGCCATAAGCCCAGGCAAGATCTGAGCACAGCCTCGGCTCAGGCTGTCTGAGACTTGCTAAGGGAGCTGCTTGCTCCCACCCAGAAGCTGAATCATGGATTGGGGCCACCAGACAGCACCAGAAATGAGGGCTCTTGCATGACAATCTTTGCCAGCTCCAGTTTAGTTGTTGCTTATCCCACCACATACTCCCTTTAGTCTTGAGCTCAGTGCCTGAACTCCCTCACAGAAGTCTCCCCACTTCTGCTCACTGCATCTCTTCCCATCATTTTGATTCTGTCAAACGCACCTCCCTCTTCCCATACATTCCCTCACTTTCCAGAGTTTACAGTAAGGTTTTTTTGGTCATCAAAGATCCAGAAAAATACAGTCCATCTTTCAGCTTTTCTCCTGAGACAGTCCATTTGAAAGAGGTCTTCATGCCCTTTTCAGTATTTATAGGACTATTTAGGTTAAAGAGGACCCATATATATAAAAATAGGTATTAAGTGCATCTTGGAATAAATGTCAAGGTACAAGTGATTGCACAAGTTGCAAGGAGACTCTTTAGCAGAGAAGAGAAACTATTTCACATGCTATCAGTAATCACCACATCAACAAAGAATGAAAATCAGAAGACACAGTAAAATGACATGGTTGTAAGTCAATCCCTATAAATCCATGAGCCAACTTCATTTCAAAGATCCATGCCTAGAATTAAATGACAGAAAAGAAATTATTTTATCTATATATAATTTATTTTTTTAAACCTTCTTTCCAGTGCTCCAATTCCTTCCTGTGACCTTTTTAGCATGACATGCATTTTCCAAAAATTGAACACAGTCAGAAATGCACTCCTATCCAGGACTCATCTGTTAAGAAATGGAGTGCTTTGATTTAGGAAAGACTACAGAGCACTTGCCCACTACTTGCAACACATTCGGCCTAGGAATACGCATCAGTATTTGAATCTTTCACATCACTAATATTAAAGTCTATTCCTGCACAGCCTTTGACCACTGGGAAGAAAAACTCCCAGACATGGCACACTGAACAAAAGAAGCTCCTGCATGAAAATATTTGTCACCTTGCTTTTTTTTTTTTTAAAAACCCTTTAATATTCTGTTAACCTGTCACATATGTTACCTGACTTCTGCAGACAACGCAGAGCAGTGTCAGACCAACCCACACATGGCAGCAGAGAGAGGGTCAGGAAGACCCGTCTCACAGGTACAGAACACCATGATGTGCCAGTGCATGATCATTTTTGTGTTGGCTAGTATCACTATGATACTGCATTATGGGTGTCAAAAGATTGTCATCAACCCTTCCCACACGAGGCCAAATACTGTGTTGATGACTCTGAGCCCCAGCAGGAGGCAGCCAGAGTTTTACCGGAGCAAACACCAAGAGAGGATTGCAGTATTTGGCTCTGGTTTTCACAAACAACTTTATTTCTCTCCGTGTCCTGTGACTTGGGTAATGAAATAACATTTAAAACTCAATTAGGGCATCTAAAATACAGATCTCTGTTTTAACGTGCAGTCATTTGTGGTACTGCAGATTTAATATGGTAATGACTGAACAGATGTTTAGGAAATTGTGTACACTAGTTGATGCTGACTGACAAAGGATTCATATTTTAGGTGTTTGGCTTCCATGGGCTTATGCATGCCACAGCCAAAAAGCCTGTTTCCTGCTCGAAGATGAGTAACTATAAAAGCCTCTGTGCTTCGCCTCCATGGCAAATTAAAGAGACAAGTCAAAAGTAAATCTCTCCTCCATATACAATGATTTCCAATGACCCAACTTCTTTGCATATTTGCACCACAGTGAAACTACCACAATACCTTTCACTCTGAAGAAGTACCTCCAGACTTGCGTAAAAACTCAGATCAGAGCCTAGTCCAAGTAAGGCAAGAAAACACACAAACTGTTTGTCAAACACCACATCCTGTAACTGCACTTTCTTACAGAGTGATGCATACCACTGGATACAGGAGACTATTCCCATTAGGAAGCATAATTCAATACAACAAAAGGTGGCAAAATCGAGCCCAGATTGATCAAGAAGATTTAACTTCAAATTGACAATATTGCTGAGCAGCAAGGCAGAGAGTGCAGGCATAATTTGGTTTCCTGCAGCACCACACTAAATGATGGCTATCACTATTCCAATCAGTGGCTGATTGTTTTATTTCCCCCATGAGTTTCTCCAGGTCATCCCTGACAGTTAGAAAAGTGCTTAGTCGTTTGGGTTGCATTGAGCAGATGGTTACTGATCAGAGATTAGTACTGGAGCCTGGGGTCAGCGGGCTGCCAAACAAACTCATCCAAAGGCTGTCTATTACAGTCACCCCTGGGACAGCAGTTTGCTGACCGCTATAGACAGGTGACTCGCTAGGCAATGTTACTGTACATGTTCAGGCCTCTCTATAGTACAGCCAGAGCTTGCCTGATATATAATTTATATCCCTGTGATTTCACTGCCTGGTGCTACAATATCACTTTTGGCTTTGGGTGACTCAGTATAGACTTCTGAAGGAAATGGAGGGCACGCAGAGGTGGTGGAAGAGAATGATTAAAAACCAGACCATCTTAGCTCTGCAAGAATGGAGTCCCCACAACTGCGTTTAAGCCAACTCACATTTTTCAAACCTCAGATCAGCATGACAACAGCCATCTCTTTTCATAGGTTTATTACTGTTCCAACAAAAAAAAAAGAAAAAAAGAAAAGAAAAGAGAATGGCAAGATTAAAAACATCAAAAAGCTGACGGGCTTGGCAGAACACAAGCTGGTATTTCAGGACCAGGGTACTGTGGCTACTGCTATGCATGGTGCTACCTACCTTCTTTCTCCTGATGAGGTTTGAAGTTTTTTTCGCTGACCTGACTATCGTGGAATTTACATGCATATACGTGCAGAAACGAGCCCCATCAGAGGGCTGGACTCTCTGAATGGTGCTTATTTTTACTAAAATACAAAGACTGAGTCTTTCTAAGCAATGTGACTGTATTGTTTTTGACTTGAGGTTTTCCCAATTTCAGTAGGGTTTTTGCTGCCATAGGAGGAAGACAACGATAATGTTATGCCATAAGATCCTAGGCCAAAACCACTTTTTACTGGTAAAGGTGATGAAGGAACGAAGCTGAACTTTCCTCTAGTACAACAATCATTTTAAACACAATTTCTCATACTACTACAGTACAGCAAGAACTATTCTAAGGACAAGAGCCAAGCATACAGTACAAACCACAGGAAGCCATGCCCTCCAAACCTGTGTCTATACAGAGCAGAGGAAAAGAAGAGAAAAAAAAAAAGTAGATGGCAGTAAGTTGCTGAAGGTAACCTGGAAAGTCACTAGCAGAGTGAGAACTACAGCCTCTTGACCCCTGCCTTAGTGTCTTCAAAACCATCTGCACCATAATAGCAAGCAACTGTTCGCAGTCACCTTGTTTCAGGGAGTTGAAAAATAAAGGAAAATGTATCAAGCCATTTTACACTTTCAAAGAAGAGAATCTTACTTCCTCTGATTACAACATCCTATAAAGAATGGGTACATGTTGCTTAGATACGGTACTACAAAAAATAAGTTCAAATACGATACAAAAATAGGTTCCTAACTGTTTTCAATTAAGAATTACATAACAGTATTAGTTTGGAGACACTTTTAAGTCTTGTTTACTTGATTCCATTTTAATGTACTTTCTCATATGTGCTTTAATTTGTATATGCATTTAATTATGCACTTCTGTGATACAGTATTAAGTCAGATCTCAACCCTGCAAACACTTACATGCATGGTTAACTTAATGTACGTACAGCCTCACTGCAAATTTATGTATGTCAAATTGGAATGATCAGGGTTTCATTGTTTCCTATTACAGTGATGTTTGCCTCATTCATTCCTATTATTATTCTTTGATATTATTTCATTGATTTATTTTGACATTCGTGCATTTATTTTCACGTCAATACATCATTTGAATTTAAAAGACAAAACTCTTCAGGAATTTAATGCAATGAAGAATGAAAGATCCAGACTTCTAAAAGAGGAAAATCAGGAAGTTATCTTCATGTCAGAGAAGCACATTTGGGGGGAAAAAAAAAAAAAATATCACATCTAACCTGCCTTGAGAACTATTTTATGGTCACAGCTTGAAATATGTTTGGAATTACCATGATGGCAACGTAGCTCGTCTCTTCGCAGCGTTGTTTCTGTATGGCTAATACATCTCCAAGGCTCAGGTTCTGAACCCGGTCCTCTGAATCACCTAAGCGTGGATACCCTTCATTATTTCCACTAAGTACAAATATTCAGGAATGTTCAGAAAACTAGGAAAAAAGGTTATACACCACAGACAAACTATATTTTAATATTATAACCTACAATATTACCACAGTAGTGGTTAGTTTGGATTTTGAGTCCATGATAAAAGAGCATTTGCTGATAAACAGCTTCCCTGATGTCTAGCAATGTCTGTGCAAAATTCTTGTCCACTGCAAACAAACATCTCTAACTACATTTAGGACTCCAAATGTTTTTAAGTATTTGGTACTGTGGCTTCAAGCAATTGTACAGCGCAATCTACAGCAACTGGTCAGCAGGGTTTCTTTGGAAAAATACCAATGAATAGACAACATGCTTTAATAGCAGGGGAAGCACACATGTGGTTTGAAGTCTTGAGAACAAGCACAATTCCCAACTACATTCTCAATTCAGGCTTTGTACAAATTTCTTCTTCCTTGCAATCTTGGTGATATTGGAAACCTTCCACATTTACTTTGGGCTTTCACTTCTTTTTGCGTCAGTTATTAAATAACCCTCATCCTCCTCAACACATGGGCAATGCCTCCTGCACAGCAATTCTGTTTCCGCCCACTGTTGGTATAGGTGACCCACACCAGCTGTCACATTACACAGCAATAGCTAATGTCATGCTTTATCCCAATAATTACCCAGAAACTTGCACTACCTCAGCAGCAACAACCAATGACCAAAAGCCCAGCTCTGGCCAGAGGATTGCTGTGCAGTAAAGATGCTGTATTTCTGTGCAGGTTTTCCCAAAAATAAATATGTACGCAAGAACTGCACAGGAAGCAACAGCCCTGCTACGCACGTTCAAATGAACTGTTTAACACACCAGCCCCTAAGGATGACTTTTCCTATGATAAACTGATAAAGCGTTGAAGAAGGCTGGATGGATTTCAGATGGTAGGTCTGCTCACACCTATTGCACAGGAACTCCTACCAAGTGCCAGACATATGGAAAATTTGGAAGTGATTGGAAAAAAAAAAAAGAACCAAAAACCTTCTCAGACAAATACACTGAGGTAGTAAAAGAAGGTATGTGCACTGAAACTGAGAGAAATGAAAGCCCTATTGTGGTGTGCTAATTGGAGTATCCCTGAGCTGCTTTCTCAAAGTTAGTAGAACATTAAAGGAATTCTTTCTCTTTGTTTCATCAGACAGCCCTAAGCAGTGACTTTTGTTTGTAGGAGAAGCCCCAAACTGTGCCCTTCTATACACCCAGAAAACTTCTTGAAATAACCAGCACGACTAACTGCAAACTGGGTGGCCAAAAGCTACTCTTACCAGATTCTGCAGCTTTTCATAACATTACTGTGCTGCCTTTTCTTGCTGTGGCTTACTCGGCACTGACACAGCAAGCAGCACTGACCGTTCAGCTCCATCATCAGGCTCCTGAACGAGAACCCACAAAACAGCAAGATACAAAGTATGCCTTTCCCAGACCTTTTACCTCCAGTTGGCTGCAGAAATGAAAAATGAATTGTTACACATTTCTCTTTCACACTCTGAAGGTAAGTCTTTCAAGCAAAAACACAGCATTACTTTTGTGTCGGGGGCGGGGGGGGGGAAGTTTTTTAGTGCAGTTAATAAAAACCTAGATTCTGAAGCACAAGCTACAGCAAACAGAAAAAAGTGTACATCCATGCACTACCAAATACCAACCAAAGCTGCCAATATATACTACTTGCCAGAATCACTACTTTGAGTATATATCGTTTATACCTTGAACTACGTGTTGGTAACCTTCTGACGTAGAATTTGCTTTTGTTCCCTAATCTACAAAAGAGATTTCAAAGCGATCAAATTCAACACTTGAGCATACAGTGTATTTTGCTTGAGTATTTACAAATGTTTTTCTTATTCATGAACCACCTTGTAAGCAGGAACTTGTTTGCACAAGTATTCCTGGAAAATGAAAAATAAGTTACAAATATGATTGTTCATTAATCCCTTTTCATATGCAATATTCAAAGAATTCTTCTTTCAAAGGTGTTTTGAGAATGAATTCATTCATTTGTATAGTGCTGCAAAGGTGTAATACTGCTATCTAAGTGTTAGGTATTATTACACTACCAGGGTCTAAGCGCGCTTGTGGCCCCTCTTGGAAACATTCATGCTTGCACATCTGAAAGGAGAAAGCAAAAGCAGCTAGAGAAAAGACAGTTGAAAATCTGTGTAGCATATTTTTTCACCCAAATGTTGCTTTTAATATCTAACCAATCTTTATGGTCTGTTGCTGCAGGGAAGGTGTAATAGAATCAAGTTTTCATACAATTGCAAGTTGTATGAATCTTTCAAAAACAAGATTATAGCATTCTTCATTCCAAATCAATATCGATTATTCCTTAAATTACATATAAATTGCTTTTAGTCTCAGACATTTCATGTCATATGAATATACTTAATAATGGGAAATATCCCTTCTACCACACTAACAGTGCCATACTACTTGCTGGGCTCATTTAATGAGAGAGAGTATTCCCTTCCTTTTCTCATATATTATTTAAATATATTTTAGCCAACCTGTGTATCCCATTTTACTCTTGTTACAGGTGATCTGTGCAGAACTTTCCAAGAATAAAGTTTTTTGTGACACACAACTTGCTGGTCCTGACCAAAAGGCCATTGCTTTTAATGCTAGCATTTTCCCACTTAAGGATTGAGCCCATTCTGAAGACACATTACTCAAACTCTCTCAGCAAGAAGCAGAATTCAAATTATTTATACCAAGGAAAGAGTCATGAATCATGCAGGAAACAAGTCAGAGGAGGCTGCCCAACACTCTAAGTGCTGCATGGGCGTTTGGCTGCTGATTTCTTCTAACGGCCCTGGAAATTCACACATGGGTTGAAAACATGAAGGTAAGTGAAATCTCTGTTCTGTTTCATCTTTCTGCTGTTTTCTCTCTACTTCCAAAATATACTTAAAATAAATAAACTAAAAAACCACCACAGTGAATTTATGTTCTCAATAGATTAGAGATAAGACATAGGGCAAAGAGCATGAAAAGTAACAAGTCACTTGGATGAAAATTAGGAATTCGGCAGTTTCCTCCTTAGTTGGCTACTCAGCCAGACGCAGTTCACTGCATCTAACCCGGTATTCTGCCACTGTAGCTTTGTATGTGGCCAACGCAAGAGTCTGCTTGATCATTAGTTATTAGAGCGTATTTCTGCAAAAGGAAATACAAAGTTCCCTTTGCAATAAAATGTTTTGTATTACCTTTCATGGTTTTAAACCACAAAATACTCCTTATATTTTATCTCAGCATTTAATGCTTTTTAAGTTTACATTTGAGTTGTGATGATTAACTTTAAGAAACAAAAGTAAACTGCATGTGCTTTTTTAGCCCCTAAGGACAGTTATTGCTTAGAATAACTGCAAAGATATTTTTACATTGTAGGAAACTGAGTATAATGTATATTACAGCTCATTTTCCAACACTGGATCGCATCATAAATATACTTTAAGCTGCCAGTGTTAAAATGATAGTGGAAAATTAAAACAAGCATAACCCACATTATTTAAGATGAATTTTATAGCCAAGTAAGAACCAATAAAATAAAAACACAGCATTTGTGTCCAAGAAAATTTGGTAGAAATAATATAAAAAACTGTTAAGGATAAAACCTACTTAGCAAAAAAAAGTAGATGAAAACATTTGCCATCTGTTGAGAACATGGAACTGGTTTCCCCATTACAAGCAGTAATCTTAAAGCCAGGGATTAATATCCATAGCAGCGTCACCTCCTGCAAGTCCAAGCAGAAAGGCTCAGAGCTCTGTTTGCCTGCAGCAATCCTCAGCCCCCCACGGAGCCTGGCACGCTGGCTCTGCACCAGAACAAGCCATTCTCCAGGAATTTGGCCTGGCCACAGATGTCTTTTCATGCTCTCACATGGGCTGGAGAGCAGAGCCTGCTAATCAGGACGTGGAGATTCAAATGTCAACAAGTCTCTCTAGCTCACCCGGGATTGAGAAAAGACAGAAATTGGCTGGAAACGGCTGGGTTTGGGAGTTTATTCTGGTTTGCTTGTTTGTTTGTTTGTTTTTCCCTTAAAAGATAAGAACATTAATTCACCTCAAGCCTGAATTAGTTGTTGTGGCTGAAACTCCTATCAGACAATGTGGTGAATCATGAAGGCTGAGGAATATTTCTTTTAAAACATTGATGCATACCTGATCAACATTATATTCTTCTTTGCACATATATACAGATATACTTAAAAGATTTATAAAAATCCTTATACTAATTACTAGAATTAGAGATTCTTCTCAGGTTTAATAGTGCATAAGCACATCACACAACACAGCACTGCTTTGTGCCATTTTTGACCACAGGAGGGAACAGAATTGTCATGCTGAAGTATACATAATTAAAATATATTGGTCTTGTCTTATATGCTGATGTTGGTACCAAAGATCAGAAAGGTAACGAGGACTTTGAGTCTCTACACACCGGGTTTAAGAACACTGAGGACTAACTGTGTCCAGGAGCCTGATTTTACATCGATAAATCTGATTGCTGCAGCAGCAAAATAGAAAAGCTATAGCTAGTTCAAAACTTTTGGAAGAAAGATGGATTTCTGTTTTGACATAAAACTAAATTTTTGTTATTTAATAACACATTATGAGGTTTTTTTTTTGCATTTTTCATCTACTTAATAGCCCAATATATATTTTACTTTTTTCTATTCACTACCTCCAAAATATCTTTGATAAACTACCAGAATTTGCAATGTTAGGTATAAATGGAATCAGATACTGGGATTTTACAACAGTGTGAAGTATTACAAAAGATCATCATCCATATAAAATATTTGAAGAAAGTGCACAGGGTCTTTCATTGATCACTGAAAGCATTTACCAGTGAAGACTCAAACTTCTAATACTCCCTTAAGCATGTGTTAGAGACCACTGCGAAAAAAAGTTTTTGGGCTTGCTGAACTTTTCAGCTGAGTCAAAATAGCAGTGATTTTCTTTTGTAAAGTTCATAATAAATAAGATTCTCACCTTTTTAAATCAGAAACTTGAATTCGCTACACAGTCTTGCCATGACAGAAATACTTTTTTTTTTTCAAAAAAATTTCTGTATGGATTTTGATTCCCATTTTACAACTGTGAAGTTGTTTATTTTTTTCTTCAGAAAGAAGATCAGTGCCTTTTATTCAACATGGTTAACAATGATTAACATCATAATTTTATCATGTGTATGTCATAAAATCAATGGCTAATTTATAAAATGACCCTATTTGTGGTTTCATGAGGCATATATTTTCTTTCTTTAGTCAAATGCTATGTTGTTCTAACAGTTAAAATTAATGCCATATCACTCACAATTAAACTTCTCATATTTAAAGTTAGCTCACCAAAGCTGAGCCTGATCTGGTATTCCTCAAGACTCATTCGGACATAATGTTCGTGAATAAACATACCTCCATGTCTGTACCTTGCTGGCTAATAAACTGATAACAGTCGGACCTCATCTTGCTTCAGAAAACTGGCTCCATTTGTAAACTGAACACAAATCTTAACCACTGC
Organism: Fulmarus glacialis; assembly: GCF_000690835.1. NCBI lineage: Eukaryota > Metazoa > Chordata > Aves > Procellariiformes > Procellariidae > Fulmarus > Fulmarus glacialis. The sequence continues at coordinate 49,846 of NW_009185737.1, read as the reverse complement.
TGATCTCTGGAGCATCTCAACTTCATATTTGTATTTATTCATTATTATAAATATCAGCTTGCTTGGTGAAAACATGACCCCCAAAATATTTTTATTTATGTGGTACTGTGCTTTACGGTCTTTAAAATATTTCCTAAGTTGATGTATGCTTGAGTGAATGCTCCATACATTTTCCACCTTAAAGTCTCTCACAATCTAGGTCATTTTGAAGGAAGTCACTGTATTTGTTAAGCCTTTTCTCACTTTTATGTATTTAACTCAAAGACCCTAAGCAGAAAATACACAGGAAAAAGAGGAGTGAAAAACAACTTTACATTATAAATACAGAATATTTAATTAGTATTTCACTGGTTAGGGTAAATAGGGTGGAGAGGAGGAGGAACTCAACTTGAAAGAAGAAAACCTTTCAAGGCGGGGAAGAGGGGTAAAGTAACCTTTCTCATACCAACTGCCATTACTTGATATACAGAAAACATGCACATCTCCAATAAACCATAAAAATCGTGAGTATTTTTGATGCATAATAATAATTTCTTGCCTCCATCCTCACCCACTTCCTATAATATACTGGGTATGATCTTCAGATGCTGTAAATCAGGGTAGGTGCATCAAAGCCACTACACACCAACTTCCAGCTTTCTTAGCTTTTTCTGGCCATTTTGCTCTCCTCCCCTTACCATTCCTTGTAAATGCAAGTAAATCAGTTTTACGAATAGCGGAGTTCAATAAGGGCAGCATATACTACATACAATCAAGAAAGGGTCACCACCCTTCCCCATCACACCAACAGTTCAGATAAACCCCAGGCCAGTGGTGAACCCAGGAAAGCACACAGTATCCTTGTGGTCTCACTACCTTTAAAAAGTCCATCACTACAAGTAGGCACCCACTGGCGTGCTCAACAGGGTATGAAGGACCACGGGCTTCAGATAGCCTTTTCTTTCATAAAGGACAACGTTAGACTGCATTTAAGCAGATCCTCAGCTAACAGTCGTTATAATCGCAGTGAAAGTAAATGCAGAAGTGGCATGTCATGCCAGTTTCTTGTCAGAGGTGCAAATGACCCAAGCGGAGGCACTAAAATAAGTAGCAAGACATTAACAATTAATTCAGAATTCACTGTAACAATACTAATTACGGTGCGTCATGTGGTATTATTGAGAACATAATACGTGCTTCTACAGGAAATCGATTGTAATTCACCAATTAATGTGGTGTTGTGAAATGTGTTTTACCACTACCAGTGGAATTTAAAAGCCTGATTTAGATCTTCACCTTGGTGACACGTTTTCTGAAAGCAGAAAGAGTTTAGACAGATTTGACGGCAATTTTATCTACACAAGATACAGGGCTGAGTTTCTCAGCTAAGCAGCCTACAGGGAGAGGGACCAGACTTTTTTTGGGTATTTCAGAGACCATATGCAATTCTTCTATAAGGCTTATCTCCCATCTCCTAGCTAGAGTGAAGGATCTAAGAAATCCCTCTCATTCAAATCAAATATCAATCCAACTCCTATTGTTCCTTTCCTTATCGGAGATGCTATCCCCTTGATGAAGGAGGATGCATGGTGCTTCTTTAAGCACTTGTCAATACCACACCCGCAGCAAACAGCAGGCTTATTCAAGGCTATCCATCTCTGAGCAGCACAGACTGACAGAGGCTAGAAAGCCTGCATTTATGAAAAACAAAATATTACTGCAAATCCATGGGTGGTTTTTAGTTACACTTTCAGTCCACGAAGTCAAACTCGGATGCTTATCTGAGCAGAGTCTCATCTCCCTGCCACACGAATGCATAAGAAGAGCGAATATCCTGCAGCAGGGCAGGAGATTTGATCAGATTGCAGGTGAGGAACAAAAACCTCTCAGGAAACATGAGTAAAACATTTCCACACTTATTTACAACCCTCAATACTGTTGATGTTAACCAGGATGTTTTGAGACCCTGATTCTCTGACGTCCCCTCTGGACAGCATCTTCAGGACACCACAGGTCTGAGCAGTCCCCGACTCTCCCATGCGGTGAGGCAGGCAGAAGTCCTGTTTCCAGACAACTGCATGCGAATGGTATCGCCTTAAAAGGTGCACACTCACAAGTTCATTATTCAGTCATTCAGGGGAACATTAATACAAAATCACTTATGCCTGGAGGCCTATGCAGATAAGAAGTCAAAGAAAAAACCTCTGAGAAGGGGAGTGGTGATTTCCCCATGCGGTGTCTTCTCCCTCCGGCAGAAGAGGTGAAGAATTCAAGGGCACAAATGAATTGCCCAGCGCACGAACAGAGACTGACCTGTGTCATCGTACAGCAGAAGCACCCTAACTCACACATATCATCCTTTAAAAAATGCTTGATAGGATAACTTAACAAATTTGTGGCTTTATTAAGCCCACCCCTTCCTTCTAAAATCCCATTCCTAATTCTCTTTTCAACTGCTCTGGATCAAAGAAAAGATGGATTTTAGTGTATTTTTAAAAATGCTGAGCTTGGAAACCGTTCCTAAATATTACTAATTGTGTCTAGCTAAAAAGCTGAATCATATTTTTATTTAAGTGGGGAAACAGCTCTCTTTCCTT